>NC_084738.1:4168353-4210853 GCF_033978785.1 Entelurus aequoreus
TGTTTCTCAGCTGTTTGTACATGTTGCAGTTTATAAATAAAGGTTTATTTAAAAAAAATTAAAAAAATTAAAAAATTTAAAAAAATAAATAAAAAAAAAGCCTCTGCGCATAGCATAGATCCAACGAATCGATGACTAAATTAATCGGCAACTATTTTTATAATCGATTTTAATCGATTAGTTGTTGCAGCCCTAATATATATATATATATATATATATATATATATATATATATATATATATATATATATATATATATATATATATATATATATATATATATATATATATATATATATATATATATATATATATATCAACTTCACTGGTTTTGGGTTTTGCACTTCATCTTTCAAATATTTAGAAATATGCCAGATGCAGGCACATTTTAAAAAAAAGCGAGCCACACTATGGACACCCAGACATGGCCTTATTTCGAGCTAAACGACAGAAAGTCACTCCACAGTTCCGCGTGTGAAATAAAAAGTGTGTTTAACAGGAACAAGGCCGAGCGAGAGAGAGGGAGGCTTTTGAATAATACATGCTGTTTGACTTTGGAGGTGCACTTTAGTTGCTCACTAATTCAATGCTTTCTCTCGTGTTTGGGGGTGTGGTGTTTTTTTTTAAACGTATCCATTATGAAAGAGCTCAGGCTGTTCACGAAAAAACCGTGGCGCTTCTCTGACCTCGTCGGACCTTTTTTTTAAAAACATTTTTACCCGCATCAAATATGAATTTGCCGGCGAAAAAGAGTTTCTGCTCACCTACGCGGGGGACAATGGTGAATTCCAGCCCTCCGTTTGACCGATTTAACCCAGCTTTCATGAAAACTTGCCGAGGAAAGCTATAGATTCTAATCATAAAAGCTTTAATATTAACACACACAAAAAAAGTCACTCACCAGAGAGTTGTGCGAGTCTGTGACTGCGGTGCCGTCTTCCAGGTAATGAGTTTCTTTATAGTTCCTTGCAAAAAGGCCCCTAGAATGGGTGCAGAAAGACAACAAATGATCAGCAACGACCTTAAGGGACACAAAAAAAATCAATCACTGCTTTATCGTCGCTGGAAAATACAGTTAGATGTCTTTTTTTTTTTTTAAAAACCACACCGCTTGGAGGAGGGCGTAAATTGAACTGAGCAGCTGTGTGGCGTCCAGAAAGAAAATGGAAAGCCGTGACATGTTTTTGAAATGGCTTTCAATAAGCATTCATGCTGTGGTTGGATCACAAGTCATCCTTAAAGGCCTACTGAAAGCCACTACTAGCGACCATGCAGTCTGATAGTTTATATATCAGGGGTCACCAACGTGGTGCCCGCGGGCACCAGGTAGCCCGTAAGGACCAGATGAGTAGCCCGCTGGCCTGTTCTAAAAATAGCTCAAATAGCAGCACTTACCAGTGAGCTGCCTCTATTTTTTAAATTGTATTTATTTACTAGCAAGCTGGTCTCGCTTTGCCCGACATTTTTAATTCTAAGAGAGACAAAACTCAAATAGAATTTGAAAATCCAAGAAAATATTTTAAAGACTTGGTCTTCACTTGTTTAAATAAATTCATAATTTTTTTTACTTTGCTTCTTATAACTTTCAGAAAGACAATTTTAGAGAAAAAATACAACCTTAAAAATGATTTTAGGATTTTTAAACACATATACCTTTTAACCTTTTAAATTCCTTCCTCTTCTTTCCTGACAATTTAAATCAATGTTCAAGTATTTTTTTTATTTTTATTGTAAAGATTAATAAATACATTTTAATTTAATTCTTCATTTTAGCTTCTGTTTTTCCGACGAAGAATATTTGTGAAATATTTCTTCAAACTTATTATGATTAAAATTCAAAAAAAGTATTCTGGCAAATCTAGAAAATCTGTAGAATCAAATTTAAATCTTATTTCAAAGTCTTTTGAATTTCTTTTAAAAATTTAGTTCTGGAAAATCTAGAAGAAATAATGATTTGTCTTTGTTAGAAATATAGCTTGGTCCAATGTGTTATACATTCTAACAAAGTGTAGATTGGATTTTAACCTATTTAAAACATGTCATCAAAATTCTAAAATTAATCTTAATCAGGAAAAATTACTAATTGTTTTTTTTTTAATTTTTCAAAAAGATTCGAATTAGCTACTTTTTCTCTTCATTTTTTCGGTTGAATTTTGAATTCTAAAGAGTCGAAATTGAAGATAAACTATGTTTCAAAATGTAATTGTCATTTTTTGTGTGTTTTCTCCTCTTTTAAACCGTTCAATTAAGTGTAAATATCATTAATTATTAATAATAACATAGAGTTAAAGGTAAATTGAGCAAATTGGCTATTTCTGGCAATTTATTGAAGTGTGTATCAAACTGGTAGCCCTTCGCATTAATCACTACCCAAGAAGTAGCTCTTGCTTTCAAAAAGGTTGGTGACCCCTGGTATATATCAATGATGAAATCTTAACATTGCAACACATGCCAATACGGCCGGGTTAACTTAAAAAGTGACATTTTAAAATTCCCTCCACACTTCCGCTTGAAAAACTCCTTTGGATATGATTTATGCGCGTGACGTCACAAAAGCAACGGAAGTGGTTGGACCCCATCGGACCCGATACAAAAACCTCTTGTTTTCTTCGACAAAATTCCACAGTATTGTGGACATCTGTGTTGGTGAATCTCTTGCAATTTGTTTAATGAACAATGGAGGCTGCAAAGAAGAACGTTGTAGGTGGGATCGATCGGTGTCTCAGCGGCTAAGTACAATACTGTAATATCTGTGATATTTGCATTAGTGTACTGTGTCTTTAAGGGTTTGGGTAACGCGCATGCGCGAGTGAGTTGGCGGAGAACTTGAGTGTGTGTGAGCGTGACTTTTGGCTAACAGCAGCTCGTGTATGTGTGTGCGTTACTTTTTGAACTACAACCAGTTACCGCTTGTTAATAAAGCGATTGAGCAATTTGTTTAATGGACAATGGAGACTGCAAATAAGAAAGTTGTAGGTGTGATCGATGGAGCGGCGGACTACAGCAACACCAACACCAGGAGGTTGTGTTGTGTTTTGAGCAGGATAGCAGACGCACTACGGTGAGTACAGCTTTGGATTCCAAACATTTGATCGCTTGCCCGTACGTGCGTGTCGATATGTGCATGTGACGTACGTAACTTTGGGGAAATATATGTTTCTTGCCGACTCTGATGGCGGCCGGGGTGTCGTCAAAAGCGTACAACGCCCGCCGCCGCATCTAAGTTAGCTACGCAGCTAGGTTAGCTTCTGTTTTTTTAGCTTCGCCAAGCGGAATATTATTAATCGTGTATTTACATGTTCATGGTTTAATAGTATTATTGATCTTCTGTCTATCCATCCAGTCAGGGTTTTTTTAAATTTAGTTTCTATCTGCATTTGAGACTGATGCTATAACGTTGGCTACGTTGCTAGGTTAGCTTCTATTTTTTTAGCTTCGCAAAGCTGAATATTATTAATCGTGTATTTACATGTTCATGGTTTAATAGTATTATTGATCTTCTGTCTATCCATCCAGTCAGGTTTTTTTTAAATTTAGTTTCTATCTGCATTTGAGACTGCTGCTATCATGTTGGCTACGTAGCTAGGTTAGCTTCTATTTTTTTAGCTTCGCAAAGCTGAATTATTAATCGTGTATTTACATGTTCAGTCACTTTAAATGTCCATTTCGCGTGCTCGACTCTCATTTTCAAGAGGATATAGTATCCCAGGTGGTTTAAAATACAAATCCGTGATCCACAATAGAAAAAGGAGAGAGTGTGGAATCCAATGAGCCAGCTTGTACCTAAGTTACGGTCAGAGCGAAAAAAGATACGTCCTGCACTGCCTCTCAAGTCCTTCACTGTAACGTTCCTCATCCACAAATCTTTCATCCTCGCTCAAATTAATGGGGTAATCGTCGCTTTGTCGCTCCATTGTAAACAACGGGGAATTGTGAGGAATACTAGCTCCTGTGACGTCACGCTACTTCCGCTACAGGCAAGGCTTTTTTTTATCAGCGAGCAAAAGTTGCGAACTTTATCGTCGATTTTCTCTACTAAATCCTTTCAGCAAAAATATGGCAATATCGCGAAATGATCAAGTATGACACATAGAATGGATCTGCTATTCCCGTTTAAATAAAAAAAATTCATTTCAGTAGGCCTTTAAGTGAGAATCAATAAAGTGGTCAGCGGGAGACACATTCAGTCTTGTCTTGAAATGACAACATGTCAACACCCGAAGAATGGAAGTTGACGAGCCTTTTCTGATGTTTCAAGCTTCTATCGGTATAAGTTAACATGACAGGTGTAGAAAAGTTTGCAGAATGTAGGGCTGGGCGATACGGCCTTTTGTTAATATCTCGATATTTTTAGGCCATGTCACGATACACGATATATATGTGGATATTTTGCCTTAGCTTGAATGAACACTTGATGCATATAATCACAGCAGTATGATGATTCTATGTGTCTACATTACAACATTCTTCTTCATACTGCATTAATATATGCTACTTTTAAACTTTCATGCAGAGAGAGAAATCACAACTAAGTCAATTTAGCAAAAGTGTATTTATTAAACAGTTATTAAACAGTGGCACAAACATTCATGTCATTTCAAAACAGAAAGTGCAAGATTGTCAGAGACATTTTAAAACAAGCTATTAGTGCACTTTTGTGCATGATGTCACTAAGATGACAAAACAACACTAAATTAAAGTGCACTTTCTGTACAGGACGCCACTACAATAGTTTAAAACAAATAAAGTGCACTTTTGTGCATGATGTCACACAAGATATCTCAATAACGGTCCAATAAAAATGAGCTGCATAATAGGAAATGACATAGTGTATGTCCTTCGCTATGTGGTAGGTTCCTGCGGACGTTATCTCCTTATGTCGTTTTTTTTTTTTCATACGGTGTTGATGTGGAAATGGTTGCCTCGGCATTTTGTTGGTGTGGCACCGAACGGATCCATTCTATGTGTCATACTTGATCATTTCGCGATATTGCCATATTTTTGCTGAAAGGATTTAGTTAAGAACGTCGACGATAAAGTTCGCAACTTTTGCTCGCTGATAAAAAAAAAGCCTTGCCTGTACCGGAAGTAGCGTGACGTCGCAGGTTGAAAGGCTCCTCACATTTCCCCGTTGTTTACACCAGCAGCGAGAGCGATTCGGACTGAGAAAGCGACGATTACCCCATTAATTTGAGCCAGGATGAAATATTTGTGGATGAGGAACGTGAGAGTGAAGGACTAGAGTGCAGTGCAGGACGTATCTTTTTTCGCTCTGACCGTAACTTAGGTACAAGCTGGCTCATTGGATTCCACACTTTCTCCTTTTTCTATTGTGGATCACGTATTTGTATTTTATTTTATTTATTTATTTATTTATTTTTTTAAATTTTAAAAAAATTTTTTTAATTTTTTTACGTATTTGTATTTTAAACCACCTGGGATACTATATCCTCTTGAAAATGAGAGTCGAGAACGCGAAATGGACATTCACAGTGACTTTTATCTCCACGACAATACATCGGCGAAGCTCTTTAGCTACGGAGCTAACGTGATAGCATCGGGCTTAACTGCAGATAGAAACAAAATAAATAAGCCCCTGACTGGAAGGATAGACAGAAGATCAACAATACTATTAAACCGTGGACATGTAAATACACGGTTAATGCTTTCCAGCCCGGCGAAGGTTAACAATGCTGTTGCTAACGACGCCATTGAAGCTAACTTAGCAACGGGACCTCACAGAGCTATGCTAAAAACATTAGCTATCCACCTACGCCAGCCAGCCCTCATCTGCTCATCAACACCCATGCTCACCCGCGTTCCAGCGATCGACGGAGCGACGAAGGACTTCACCCGATCATCCGTGCGGTCGGCGGCTAGCGTCGGATAGCGCGTCTGCTATCCAAGTCAAAGTCCTCCTGGTTGTGTTGCTGCAGCCAGCCGCTAATACACTGATCCCACCTGCAACTTTCTTCTTTGCAGTCTCCATTGTTCAGTAAACAAATTGCAAAAGATTCACCAACACAGATGTCCAGAATACTGTGGAATTTTGCGATGAAAACTTTTTGTATTGTGATACAATGGTGTCCGAATACTTCCGTTTCAACCATTGACGTCACGCGCATACGTCATCATACATAGACGTTTTCAAGCGGAAGTTTAGCGGGAAATTTAAAATGTCACTTTATAAGTTAACCCGGCCGTATTGGCATGTGTTGCAATGTTAAGATTTCATCATTGATATATAAACTATCAGACTGCGTGGTCGCTAGTAGTGGCTTTCAGTAATAATAATGACTAGTTAAAAGCCAATATGTTACTAATTTGCATGTTAATAAGCAACTAATTAATGGTGAATATGTTCCCCATACTAAAGTGTTGCCATGTTTTATTACTGGTGCACTTGATGAAGCGTGCATGAACATCACCTTGTTCAAAGAACAAAACCAACACAGTGCATAAACTCACAACAAATTACACACCTGCAAACCAGTCAGCTGTTGTCGTATCCGTAATACGCCGATAGGGAGAAGTTTTTATTTACACGATGAGTCGGGTGTGTTTTTGACCTGCGCCGAACCCCTGAGCCCGACTCACCGAACCCCTAGGGTTCGCTCGAACCCAGGTTAAGAACCACTGCACTAGGAGAATAATTTGTAATCAATGCGAGGGTTAGTATGCCACAGTGACAAAAAAAACCCTACCTAGTGTAACCTGCATGGTTCAATCCCTGCTTTTTACTGTTCCGACCGCACGAGAGACGAGCGCGCTCGCTACCGAGCTAACAGCCTGGACTACAAACCCGATCGTCAGCACTTTTCTCGAGGTTGCCATGTTTACCAAACGTACACCAGGCACACCGGCTGGCTTGCGTTACACCAGCATCTGGTCTGTAAAGCTAGCTCCAGGGCGATAGTAAGCAAAACAAGATGTCCGCCCTGCCTGCGTGATGATTGCAGACATCTCATGTACAGTACAAGCTAATCCACACACAGCTGGATTCTCTTACTGACCTCACCGGCCGCCGACAAGCCAGCTGGGAGTGTCAGCTGTAACAAGGCCGGCCAGGGGGTGGGGGGGGGGGTTGTTTGGTTTGGGAGCTGTCACGGGCGTTGACTCACGAGTCTTCCCCACCCCGGCCGTTGCCAGAGAGCTGGTAATAATCAGGGCTGGATCAAAGCGAGGCCAGAGAGTGGAGAAATGAGAAGATGCGTCCACCACAAGAAACAACCCCCCCGTGTGCTTGGTCCGTTTCCCTGCTTGCCACTTTTTGCTAGACGGAACCATGTGTCGGCCATATGCAACATCCAGGATGCACTTTAGGACTTTAGGATGCAGATGGAGGACTTCAAAGTGCAACCACCCACTCTTTGGAAAGTGAAAGTCGGGTTCTCGGTTTACGCAGAGAACACTCCATCTTCGGAGGAACTGTGTGGAAGGTTTTCTCGACGATCTAAACCAGCCGAGGCTCATTTCTCCCACCCTGCTGTGTTCGAAGTATAAAGATGGGCGATATGGCCTAAGGAAGTGGTTCTTAACCTTTTTTCACTGATGCACCCCCTGCGAACATTTTTTTTATTCAAGTAAGGCTGCAGCTAACGATTATTTTTCTATCGATTAATCTATAGATTTTTTTTTCGATTAATCTATAGATTATTATTTTTTTCGATTAATCTATAGATTATTTTTCCTTTTACCGATTATTATTTTTATTTAAAATGAAGATGAAAAAATAAATGTAGGCCAGTTTTTTCAAATGGCATGGCTTTTATTTACAAAAAAAAAAAAAAGTATGGCCACTCGGTCAACATTGACAACAACATGACTAAATATTCTGTAACAATGTAAACATTTAAAACTTTCAACATTTAACAAAATTAAAAGTATCTTATTTGCTTTTTAATGTGCAAATATAAAAGTAAACATCCAGCGCAAATCTTAATATTCTGCAATAGTATAAGCATTTCAAAAGTAAAAGTATTGCTTATTTTGCTTTAAAATGTGCAAAAATAAAGATAAACACCCCAATAAGTTTTTCAACTTGTTTAAATCGGGGTCCACGTTAATCAAGAGCTGGACGAAGTGGTTGGGGAGAGGGAAGTCTGGGCTTCCCTGCTTAGGCTGCTGCCCCCGCGACCCGACCTCAGATAAGCGGAAGAAGATGGATGGATGGAAGTTGTTGCTCAGATTAAATAAAATGACAAAACTTTTCTTCTACATATAAAAAGTGCAACATTAAACAGTTTCAAGTCAACTCAGCCTCAGATTAACTTTTATTGCTCATTTGTTGTGGTCTTTCTTGAACTATTTGGGAAAAAAAAGATATCAAAATAACTAAAAACTTGTTGAAAAACAAACAAGTGATTCAATTATAAATAAAGATTTCTACACATAGAAGTAATCATCATCCCAGAACAAGCTAGTCAGGTTACTTCTAGACCTCCACCCCAGATCCCACCTCACTCCTACCCACTTCTCCAAAGTGGGCTGGCTCAAGGTGGAGGACAGAGTTAAACAACTTGCACTGAGCCTAGTCTATAAAATCCACTACCCCTCCCTGATACCGAAGTACATGTCAAACTACTTCCTTAACGTAAATGACCGCCATAACCACAACACCAGGGGGAGCTCCACTAACCACGTTAAACCCAGATTCCCAACTAACAAAGGTCTTAACTCATTCTCTTTCTATGCCACATCAATGTGGAATGCGCTCCCAACAGGTATAAAAGAAAGGGCATCTCTATCCTCCTTCAAAACCGCAATAAAAGTTCACCTCCAGGCAGCTACAACCCTAAACTAACACCCTCCCCGGATTGCTAATAATCAAATGTAAACAATCAAATGCAGATACTTTTTCTTATGCTTTCTGATCTCTCTCTCTCTCTCTCTCTCTCTCTCTCTCTCTCTCTCTATGTCCACTACTTGATGTCCATATCCCCCCCCCCCCCCTCCACACCCCTGATTGTAAATAATGTAAATAATTCAATGTGATTATCTTGTGTGATGACTGTATTATGATGATAGTATATATGATAGTATATATCTGTATCATGAATCAATTTAAGTGGACCCCGACTTAAACAAGTTGAAAAACGTATTGGGGTGTTACCATTTAGTGGTCAATTGTACGGAATATGTACTTCACTGTGCAACCTACTAATAAAAGTCTCAATCAATCAATCAATGAACTTAAAGTGCCCTCTTTGGGGATTGTAATAGAGATCCATCTGGATTCATGAACTTCATTCTAAAAATTTCTTCACAAAAAAAGAAATCTTTAACATCAATATTTATGGAACACGTCCACAAAAAAATCTAGCTGTCAACACTGAATATTGCTTTGTTGCATTTCTTTTCACAGTTCTTTTTGACAGACATTTTAGTGAGGGTCAAACCATCATGGCATGGGGGAAACTCTGGCTTTATGGTAATGAATGGGATAGCCTACTTGATTTGATGTTCAGTTTATGAACTTACATTCATATTTTGTTGAAGTATTATTCAATAAATATATTTATAAAGGATTTTTGAATTGTTGCTATTTTTAGAATATTTAAAGAAAAAATCTCACGTACCCCTTGGCATACCTTCAAGTACCCCCAGGGGTACGCGTACCCCCATTTGAGAACCACTGGCCTAAGGCAGGGGTCGGCAACCCAAAACGTTGAGAGAGCCATATTGGACCAAAAATACAAAAAACTAATCTGTCTGTAGCCGCAAAAAATGAAAAGCCGTATATAAGTAGAGATGTCCGATAATATCGGAAATTATCGGTATCGTTTTTTTTTATTATCGGTATCGTTTTTTTTTTTTGTTTGTTTTTTTTAAATTAAATCAACATAAAAAACGCAAGATACACTTACAATTAGTGCACCAACCCAAAAAACCTCCCTCCCCCATTTACACTCATTCACACAAAAGGGTTGTTTCTTTCTGTTATTAATATTCTGCTTCCTACATTATATATCAATATATATCAATACAGTCTGCAAGGGATACAGTCCGTAAGCACACATGATTGTGCGTGCTGCTGCTCCACTAATAGTACTAACCTTTAACAGTTAATTTGACTCATTTTCATTCATTACTAGTTTCTATGTAACTGTTTTTATATTGTTGTACTTTCTTTTTTATTCAAGAAAATGTTTTTAATTTAGTTATCTTATTTTACTAATTTTAAAAAAAAAGTACCTTATCTTCACCATACCTGGTTGTCCAAATTAGGCATAATAATGTGTTAATTCCACGACTGTATATATCGGTATCGGTTGATATCGGTATCGGTAATTAAAGAGTTGGACAATATCGGAATATCGGATATCGGCAAAAAGCCATTATCGGACATCCCTATATATAAGTCTTATAATGAAGGCAACACAGTAAGTGTCTATAGTAGCTATAATAGCCTACTATCAAAATGACTAGAGATGTCCGATAATGGCTTTTTGGCCGATATCCGATATTCCGATATTGTCCAACTCTTAATTACCGATTCCGATATCAACCGATACCGATATATACAGTCGTGGAATTAACACATTAGTATGCCTAATTTTGTTGTGATGCCCCGCTGGATGCATTAAACAATGTAACAAGGTTTTCCAAAATAAATCAACTCAAGTTATGGAAAAAAATGCCAACATGGCACTGCCATATTTATTATTGAAGTCACAAAGTGCATTTTTTTTTTTTTAACATGCCTCAAAACTGTCACACCGCGGTGAGGAGAGTCTTGTCTTGGTTTTTTCTGTCTTGTGATTTGCATGTTTTATTTTGAAAAGCATCTCCTCTTGTTTCAGATCACGGGCCCTTCCTCTTGTGTCACCAGTCTGACGTTCTCCCTGACCCTTGATTGTTTCCGCCTGTTTCCCATTACCCTCATGTTCCATATAAGCCCATCCCTCCCCTTGTTCTGTGCCACATTGTCTCGAGCTTTCGTGCCTGTCTTGCATCCACGTTCACGTTCACGTTCTTGCCTTGTCCCACGACTACGTCTGTTTATCCAGCATTTTCCAAGCTGTAATTTTGAGTTCACTTTTTCCTCCGTCAGAGCGACTTTTGTTATTTAGTCTTTTTCAACCGCAGTGGTTGAGTTATCATTTTTTCCTTAACGATTATCCTTCCTCAAAGTATTTGAGTGAATTTTGTTTATATTTATTAGAATAAGATTTAGTGTAGTAAGTTTGATAGTCCTTATTTTCTTCCTCCTGTTGGAGCACCTTTTGTTAAAGTTTTTTTATAGCAGATACGTTGCTAGTTGTAATTTGTCTAATTTTTGTCATTTCCTCCGTTGGAGTGATTTTCGCTTTTTTTCCATTTTCGGAAACGTTTTTGATATCTGTTTTAGTACCTCATAGTGATCGAATATTTTCTGCTCTGGAGGTTAAGAGTTTTTCAAAATAAAAGCTTTATTCAGAACCTCCCTCTCTGCATCTGAGTCCCATCATTCGCCCAAGTCTGACAAAAACAGCAGCTTGGAATTTGGGACATGCATGAGGAAGTTGAGGTGGGCGGGGTTGGGGAGGAGGGCGGGGGGGGGGGGGGGGGTATATTGTAGCGTCCCGGAAGAGTTAGTGCTGCAAGGGATTCTGGGTATTTGTCCTGTTGTGTTTATGTTGTGTTACGGTGCGGACGTTCTCCTCGAAATGTGTTCGTCATTCTTGTTTGGTGTGGGTTCACAGTGTGGCGCATATTTGTAACAGTGTTAAAGTTGTTTATACGGACACCCTCAGTGTGACCTGTATGGCTGTTGACCAAGTATGCCTTGCATTCACTTGTGTGTGTGAAAAGCCGTAGATATTATGTGACTGGGCCGGCATGCAAAGGCAGTTTTAAAAACTCATAAATTGTACTTTTTGAAACAGATACCGATAATTTCCGATATTACATTTTAAAGCATTTATCTCTACTTTGTATAGTTCAAGACTTACGGTCATTTGAAAACATCACTGCACATCATAATGGCAGCTACAGTTTCCATCTTAAAGATCTAAAAAAATGATTTGGGAACTTAATTTGCCCAGGTCTGATCCAGTATCAAATCTCAACAACCTTCGAATCGCCTTCGGGCGATAACTCGACAAATCCCATTGTTCCCACGCCGGGTCACGTCATGGCGACATCCATTATCCCAACAAATGTGACACGTGTTGTTCTGCTCCGAGCCTCACTGGGAGACAAACAGGATTTAAAAACCGGGGCGAAAAATGAATTGTCAGCGGGATTACGGTTCAAAGTGTCCGAGACATTTTTGTTGATCAGCTCTTTGGAAAGTGCAAACAATTGCTTACGCGACCAGGAGCCAAGAGGATTAAGGGAAAACAAGTGTTCCCAGCAAAAGCCGGTGCCAGGCTGCTTAAAGATGGGTGGAGCGATATTAGAGCATAGCAGTAGCTCACAATAAAGCAGGGTCGACTAATGTTAATTGACCTTTTTGCACATTATCGCCAAGGCTGCCATTACTCTGGCGGAAATAGAAACGGCTGCGGTGATTTCCGGCCTGCATTAGATCCAGAGGACGTAACAACCCCCGGAGACTTGTGGACACATTTTGGAGGTAACTATGATAAATGTGAGGGCATTAGGCCTCCGGGGAGCAAACGCACGGATCAAACGGATGAAATCATTCGAGAGTCGCCATAAACGGCCATTTTGGGAGTCCAATCAGAGCATTAAAGGTCATCGGAGAGGCTCATGTGCTTTTAATAATACCCCACTTTTTTACGCGGGCGAGTGGCTGGTGGGATAAATGCATAAGTAGGGATGATGTTTGATAAGGAATTATCGAGTTCGAGCCTATTATCGAATCCTCTTATCGAACCGATTCCTTATCGATTCTCTTATGGAGTCCAGATAGGTTGTTGTATATGGAAAAAAACACACAATATTTGGTTTAACAAAAGCTCACTTTTATTATATAATAAAAAAATAAAATCTAATAAATAAATAAATATTGACTGTTACCCCCCTAAAAAAATAAAATAAAATAAATAAATATTGACTGTTGTTACCCAAAGTATATTAAGTGGGATTTTTCAGAGAAACAAATATATACAGTAACACAAAAACAAGCTGTCTCTGTGATCACTATAGGTGTATAAATAATAATATAGTGTTAAATAAAATCAGTCCCTTGGGCACAAAACTGGAAATAATACAGCTCTCCAAAAAGTGCACTTCTGCTGCTATTGGAACATAACTGTTTGTTATGATGCTTTGACATTTTTGCACTTTATTTCTTTATTGAAAGAAAATTCTATGAAGAGAAAAGTTGTTTGCAAATGTGGTTACAATGCTAAAAAAATGAAAAGTTAAAGCTAAAAAAAGAAATACACTTTATTGAGTTAACATTATTTCTTTATAGGGGGAAAAATGTTATGAGCGAGAGAATATAACAACTACACTACCCAGCATGCAACGGGAGTTACGAGCATGCGCGGTAGCCCCGAAAAGTGTTGCATGTTGCCACGCTGTGAAAGTAAACGTCAAGAACTCAGCCAACACGCCTCGTCTGCATTATTTATAATTAGACAGACAACACATCTACAGTGTGGTTTTGTTTTGTTTACAAGGAAAGAAAAACAAAAGTTAAAAAAGGGAGATGTGTTGTATATATATGTATGTGCTGCGGTTGTTTTAAGAACGTTGCGACAGCTGCCGTAAAGGAGGTGCGTTGCTAGCCTGGTTGCTATGTTTCCGGTTGGTCGTAAAAGTGTTGGTCATGTGTTTTACCCTGCTCAAATCTCTCAGTAAAGTTATTCGATGGATTATAGCTTTTGTTTTGAACTTTATTACACCTTGGAGCGCTTTTTCCCGTCCATTGTTTTCCTGCTTACCCTATCTGCGCCTAATGACTGAGCTACGTGACGTCATTTCTTGTGATGTCACACGGAGCATTTCTGGTCGGGACGGGATTCGAATAAAGAATCAACTCTTTTCCTTTACTATAGTGGTCTCGATAACGGGTACCGGTTCTCACAAAGGGATTCGAGTCCGTGGACTCGGTTCTTTTCTTATCAAACAACCGGGAAAACCCGTTTTGAGTATCATCCCTATGCATAAGAGTCCGCTGACCCTCTTCCAGAGCTGGTTTTTTTCATTTTTTTTTTTTAAATGGTCTGAGTTTGGGAATCCTTTTTCCAGGAACGGGAAGCGATCCAGCCTCGCTGGCTGTGATGCGTCTGACATCAGGCAGACAGAATTCCCCGCACTCGCCCGGATCCCCCACTTCCACGAGGCATGTCGCAAACCAGCCAAATTTAACGAGGAGGGCGTGGGAGTCGCGGCAGATGTTTTTTTTGGACTCTGGAGCCACGCTCAGGAGGGACTTACCTCAAACAAAAGCCAGCTTCACTGATTAGGACGGACGGCCTCGTTATTATTCCAAACACCTGACTGCCGGCGCGGTCAGCGGGCACGACGGCCGTGAGATTATGGCAATGACTGTCACCCGGAGATTGATGCGGGTAAGCCCTGGCATGCCCCTGGAAATCAATAAGGTGTCATCACCGTGCAGCGTCTGCAGGATGGATGACTCCGCGGGATCCCAATTACGGTCCAGGCGGCGATGAACGCCGCGCCTCGACAAAAAAGGGTAAAATAATTGGGAACCAGGAAGGAGAGAGAAGCAACAACAAACGTGCCGGAGGACGACCATGCCGTTGGTGGAGCACATAATGGAGATCCTCCATGGCTTAATTATCCGCACACAGCAGAACCCGCTCAACAGGTTCAATTACAGAGAAGCATTACAAACAAAAACATCAGCGAGCGCACCAATGCCAAAGAAAAGTAAATAAATACACTTAAAGTTCGATATAACGCGGTCGTTGGGTTCCATAAAATCCCCATTGCGCATTATATATATATATATATTTCTTTTTTGTACCTTTTTTTCTCTAAATAACACAATAAAATGATCCCCATTTACAGTACAGGCCAAAAGTTTGGACACACCTTCTTATTTCAATGCGTTTTCTCTATTTTCATGACTATTTACATCAGGGGAGGGCAATTAATTTTTACCGGGGGCCGCATGAGCAACCCGAGCACTGCTGGAGGGCCACACCGACAATATTTCAGTTAAATTTTGCTCAAATTATTTTTGATATACCGTAAGATAAATAATAATAATAATTTCATTTAAAGGCCTACTGAAATGAATTTTTTAAATTCAAACCGGGATAGCAGGTCCATTCTATGTGTCATACTTGATCATTTCCCGATATTGCCATATTTTTGCTGAAAGGATTTAGTAGAGAACATCGACGATAAAGTTCGCAACTTTTGGTCGCTGATAAAAAAAAGCCTTGCCTGTACCGGAAGTAGCGTGACGTCACAGGTTGAAAGGCTCCTCACATTTCCCCATTGTTTACACCAGCAGCGAGAGAGATTTGGACCGAGAAAGCGACGATTACCCCATTAATTTGAGCCAGGATGAAAGATTTGTGGATGAGGAACGTGAAAGTGAAGGACTAGAGTGCAGTGCAGGACGTATCTTTTTTCGCTCTGACCGTAACTTAGGTACAAGCTGGCTCATTGGATTCCACACTTTCTCCTTTTTCTATTGTGGATCACGGATTTGTATTTTAAACCACCTGGGATACTATATCCTCTTGAAAATGAGAGTCGAGAACGCGAAATGGACATTCACAGTGACTTTTATCTCCACGACAATACATCGGCGGAGCACTTTAGCTACGGAGCCAACGTGATAGCATCGGGCTTAAATGCAGATAGAAACAAAAGAAATAAGCCCCTGACTGGAAAGATAGACAGCAGATCAACAATACTACTATCAGGAGACACTGAACCAAACACTGGACCTGTAAATACACGGTTAATGCTGTGCCGCCTGTCGAAGCCTAGCAATGCTGTTGCTAATGACGCCATTGAAGCTAACTTAGCAACGGGACCTCACAGAGCTATGCTAAAAACATTAGCTATCCACCTACGCCAGCCAGCCCTCATCTGCTCATCAACACCCGTGCTCACCTGCGTTTCAGCGATCGACGGCGCGACGAAGGACTTCACCCGATCATCAATGCGGTCGGCGGCTAGCGTCGGATAGCGCGTCTGCTATCCTCAAAGTCTTCCTGGTTGTGTTGCTGCAGCCAGCCGCTAATACACCGATCCCACCTACAGCTTTCTTCTTTGCAGTCTCCATTGTTCATTAAACAAATTGCAAAATATTCACCAACACAGATGTCCAGAATACTGTGGAATTTTGCGATGAAAACAGAGCTGTTTGTATTGTGATGCAATGTATCCGAATACTTCCGTTTCAACCATTGACGTCACGCGCAAACGTCATCATACATAGACGTTTTCAACCGGAAGTTCCCCGGGAAATTTAAAATTGCACTTTATAAGTTAACCCGGCCGTATTGGCATGTGTTGCAATGTTAAGATTTCATCATTGATATATAAACTCTCAGACTGCGTGGTCGGTAGTAGTGGCTTTCAGTAGGCCTTTAACCTAACTTAACTTTTTACAAAAGCAGATTGCTTTTAACAGTGTCTTACGCAACACTTCCTGATGTATAATACAATGCAAAAATGTCAATTTCTGTCACTTTATCCTGCATCCTCTTTAAAAGTCCAACATTTTTCCCCGTCAGATTTGGACAACCATCTGTTGTCACACCTACCATCTGTTGTCACACCTGCCAGCTTGTCCCATTTCAGTCCTAACATGTCCAAACACGCATTTACCTATGTGAACAAGTCATCATTACCTGTGGTTGTCTCTTTAATTGACTGCATGGCTGCCAGCTCCTCCGTGATTTGAAAGTCTGCAGTGATCCCACGTAAGAAGATGAGCAGCGGGGCGGTGTCACGTACATCAGAGCTCTCATCCAAAGCCAGCGGAAAAACAGTCAAAGTCGGCCGTTCTGTTCTTCAGCTGAAGCTCCAAGTTTCCAGCGATGGTCTCAACCCGCCTCGTTACAGTGCGTCGGGAGAGTGACACGTTCTGAAATGCGCCCCTCTTCTACGGGCATATCAGCGCAACAGAGTCCAATAAGCACTCCTTAGTAAACTCTCCGTCAGAAAACGCCTTACTTTTTCTGGCGATTTTGTGAGAAATGACGAAACTTGTCCTGACGGCTGCATCTCTGGAGGTGTGAAATTTGGCAAAAAGTCCTTGCCGTTTTACCATCAACGCATCAGCCTCCCTTGCGCTCTTCATCAGACAGATTCCGGTATTTTTCCTCGTGTTTCGTCGTGTAGTGGCGATTCAAATGATATTCTTTAAACACAGCAACCTGTGTACCACAAATTAAGCACACGGCTTTACCTTTAATTTCTGTAAAGAAATACTTGGCAGTCCATGTCTTGTTGAAAACACGCCATTCGTCATCAACTTTTCTCTTTTTAGCGTCTCGGGGATAACCGTGCACCACTTGTCGCTGTGCACCTTCGCTCACAGGTTACACACGGACATACGCCCATAAATAACACTTTTCAAAATAAAAGCAGCACAGTTGTATTGCACGCACGACATGGATGTTTGTTTCAATTTATTTTGTCATTTGCGATTGCCGCTGTTCACATTCACTCACAATCGCGCACGAGCCTAGTCCACACGGAAGTAATACAAATAACGCTTTTCAAAACAAAAGCAGCACCGTTGTATTGCACACTCGACATAGATACTTTTAAAAATGTATTTTGTAATTTCTGATTGGCCTCACGCGGGCCGGATACCTGGCCGTAGAATGCCCAGGTCTGATTTACATTGCAGATTGTCACTGAAGGCATCAAAACTGTGACACCTGTGAAGTGAAAACCATGTCAGGTGACTACCTCTTGAAGCTCATCCAGAGAATGCCAAGAGTGTGCAAAGCAGTAATCAGAGCAAAGGGTGGCTATTTTGAAGAAACTAGAATACAAAACAGTATCATCAGAGAGCGCACCAATGCCAAAGAAAAGTAAATAGATACAGTTAAAGTTCGATATAACGCGGTCGTTGAGTTCCATAAAATCCCCATCGCGCAATACAAAAATATATTTTTGTACCTTTTTTTCCTCTAAATAACATAATAAAATGATCCCGATTTACAGTACAGGCCAAAAGTTTGGACACACCTTCTCATTTAAAAAAATGATGCAGTTTTATATCTTTTAAACTTTATTTATCTAATAATGCAACAGACATTATATTTAGGGATGGCCGATATTGTCCAACTCTTTAATTACCGATACCGATATCAACCGATACCGATATCAACCGATATATACAGTCGTGGAATTAACACATCATTATGCCTAATTTGGACAACCGGGTATGGTGAAGATAAGGTACTTTTTTAAAAAATGAACCAAATAAAATAAGATAAATAAATTAAAAACATTTTCTTGAATAAAAAAGAAAGTAAAACAATATAAAAACAGTTACATAGAAACTAGTAATGAATGAAAATTTGTAAAATTAACTGTTAAAGGTTAGTATTATTAGTGGAGCAGCAGCACGCACAATCATGTGTGCTTACGGACTGTATCCCTTGCAGACTGTATTGATATATATTGATATATAATGTAGGAAGCAGAATATTAATAACACAAAGAAACAACCCTTTTGTGTGAATGAGTGTAAATGGGGGAGGGGTAAGTGTATCTTGTGTTTTTTATGTGGATTTAATTAAAAAAAATAATTTAAAAAAAACAAAAAACGATACTGATAATAAAAAACCGATACCGATAATTTTCGATATTACATTTTAACGCATTTATCGGCCGATAATATCGGCAGACCGATATTATCGGACATCTCTAATTATATTACCATACATTCTAAACATTTTTGGGGTAAAAACATACATAAATATCTACTTAGCCTTAAGATTTCAAAGCAAGTTAAATTGTACACTGTAAACATGACGATATATATATTTTTTAAAAACAGCTCGGTCTTCAGAATCCTACCGTAAGAAAAAAACTGTGGTACCATTTTTACATTTACAGTAATTCACTGAAAAGAGCAACCATATTTATCATGCAAAAAAAAAAACAAAAAAAAACTGGCAGCTCAATTACCAGAATTTTACAGCAAAATAGAATGTGACCATTTTACTGCAAATTTTATGGTAAAATTCTGCCATTTTTTTGGACCGCAAAATCCACATATTTGTATTTTCTTACAGCGTAGGTAAAATATACACTTACTAATCACAGTGTTTCCCACACATTCATTTATTTGTGGCGGCCCGCCACGAAAGAATTACGTCCGCCACAAAAAAATATATATATTTTTTTTGTCCTGTCCAGCTTCTCAGGCAAATCATATAGTTGATGTAGATGCCCATATAGGCTGTTCACATTTACTTTACAAAAGAGAAGTGTAGGATACTTCTCTTGTTGCCTTATTTGTATTTGACCACTACTGTTTTCTGTTTATTTGTTACTGACTGTGGCAGGACACCTCTGCCTCTGTTTCACTTTATGTTGCTGGTAAATAATATGCTTGTAGTAGTAGGCTCAAGTTAAATTATTTAGTATGCACTAATTAAAGGGGCAGAGCTTTAAGAGACATTTTAACTTTTATATTTTATAAGATATATTTTTTGTAAGAACCACAATTAATAAATATATTTCAGTGAATAACTTATTGTTCAAATCTGTATATAAATATGTACATAAAGTGTTGTAATTATATTGTAAAATGGATGGATGGATGGACGTTTAAAACAAAACTGTTATTATTAATTAGTAAGTATACATTTTTTTAGCCTTTTTAGAGAAAATCACATCATTGTAGTAAATTATGCAAATTACTCGATGGTAACCACGCCCATAGCCACGCCCCCACCGCCACAGGTATCTTGGCAGTTTATGGGAAACACTGAATCATATGCATAGGTGTAATCGTGTGACAATATCATGCGGCTATAAATAAATGCTTTAAAATGTAATATCGGAAATTATCGGTATCGGTTTCAAAAAGTAAAATTTATGACTTTTTAAATCGCCGCTGTACGGAATGGTACACGGAGGTAGGGAGAAGTACAGAGCGCCAATAAACCTTAAAAGGCACTGCCTTTGCGTGCCGGCCCGATCACATAATATCTACGGCTTTTCACACACACAAGTGAATGCAAGCATACTTGGTCAACAGCCATACAGGTCACACTGAGGGTGGACATGTAAACAACTTTAACAATGTTACAAATATGCGCCACACTGTGAACCCACACCAAACAAGAATGACAAACACATTTCGGGAGAACATCCGCACCGTAACACAACAGAACAAATACCCAGAACCCCTTGCAGCACTAACTCTTCTGGGACGCTACAATATACACCCCCCGCTACCCCCTACCCTCCCCCACCTAAACCCCGCCCACCTCAACCTCCTCATGCATGTCCCAAATTCCAAGTTTTGAGGCATGTTAAAAAAAAAAAAAAGCACTTTGTGACTTCAATAATAAATATGGCAGTGCCATGTTGGCATTTTTTTACATAACTTGAGTTGAGTTATTTTGGAAAACCTTGTTACATTGTTTAATGCATCCAGCGGGGCATCACAACAAAATTAGTAGGGATGTCCGATAATGGCTTTTTGCCGATATCTGATATTCCGATATTGTCCAACTCTTTAATTACAGATACCGATATCAATCAATACCGATATCAACCGATATATGCAGTCGTGGAATTAACACATTATTATGCCTAATTTGGACAACCAGGTATGGTGAAGATAAGGTACTTTTTAAAAAAAATTTGTAAAATAAGATAAATAAATTAAAAACATTTTCTTGAATAAAAAAGAAAGTACAACAATATAAAAACAGTTACATAGAAACTAATAATGAATGAAAATTAGTAAAATTAACTGTTAAAGGTTAGTACTATTAGTGGAGCAGCAGCACGCACAATCATGTGTGCTTACGGACTGTATCCCTTGCAGACTGTATTGATATATATTGATATATAATGTAGGAAGCAGAATATTAATAACAGAAAGAAACAACCCTTTTGTGTGAATGAGTGTAAATGGGGGAGGGAGGTTTTTTGGGTTGGTGCACTAATAGTAAGTGTATCTTGTGTTTTTTATGTTGATTTAATTTATTAAAAATTGTTTTTAAAAAAAAAAAAAAAAAAACGATACCGATAAAAAAACAAAACGATACCGATAATTTCCGATATTACATTTTAATGCATATATCGGCTGATAATATCGGCAGGCCGATATTATCGGACATCTCTAAAAATTAGGCATAATAATGTGTTAATTCCACGACTGTATATATCGGTATCGGTTGATATCGGAATCGGTAATTAAGAGTTGGACAATATCGGAATATCGGATACCGGCAAAAAAGCCATTATCGGACATCTCTAGTTACAAGTGCAGCCAAAAGTGCAACGTGGCCCTCAATGAAAACGAGTTTGACACCCCTGCTGTAGCTGTTTAACACGCAGCACCTGCAGTGAGCGAACTCGCCTAAAAGATGGCGCCATAGCACGAAAGAAACAACACGCCTTTTCAGTGTCTCTCTGTGAAAACCATTTGTTGAATACAAAAAACATTATGGCCGTTAAGCAGATAAAAATCCATAAATTACCTGCACCGTTTTATAAACCACAGTTGTCAAAGCGTAGGAAAAGAGTAGCGGCTTATAGTCCGTAAAATACAGTACATAAAAAGATCAATATTGACAGAAAATATCAGAATTGGACAGCAATGTGAGGTGAGAAGTGTTACATGCTGATTCCAGGTCGAGAGCAGAATGAACCCAGCACATTTTAATTGGAAAAGGAAAACATAAAAGGTTTAAGAGACGCTATAATGTCTGGAGCTAATTATTATGAATGTCAGAGCCGGCATAAAAACTGGCCTTTGTTGCCGCGGATCACCGGAGGGGAGATGCTTGAAGGCATCTGTTTGTAGGTGGCCGGCCTCGCCTTTTTATCTCCCGCAGGACGAGCTTGGGTGCGCTTCTTCTTCTTCTTCTTTAAGGGAGAGCTGCGGTGTCGGCGGTTGACTGCTCTGTATGATTTATACATGTTTGCACTTGGGGGTTTTATGCACTCACGGCTTTGAGGGTGGCGGCCTCACGGCGGATCATGCGACGCCTCCTCTGCTGTCAGCGAGCCTCGCAGCATTATTGGGACATGAAAAATGGTGCGGAGGACGCACAAAGGCGCGAGGGGGGCTGGTTCAAGAGTGCACTTGCTCTTGCTTTCAAGTGGAGAAAGTCGTCAAATCGCAGCGGTGAGCTTTTTTTTTATGGTGTGTGTATGTGTGTGGGGGTCACACGCAGGTCAGATGAGAGGATGCAGTTAAATGTTTGGACAGTATAAGCAGAAAAATATGAAATACACAGTGTTTCCCATAAACTGCCAAGTTACCTGTGGCGGTGGGGGCGTGGTCACCATGACATCATCGAGTAATTTGCATCATTTACTACAATGATATGATTTTCTCTAGGGATGTCCGATATTATCGGCCGATAAATGCGTTAAAATGTAATAGCGGAAATTATCGGTATCGTTTTTTTTATTATCTGTATCGTTTTTTTTGTGTTTTTTTTTTAATTAAATCAACATGAAAAACACAAGATACACTTACAATTAGTGCACCAACCCAAAAAACCTCCCTCCCCCTATTTCTTTCTGTTATCAATATTCTGGTTCCTACATTATATATCAATACAGTCTGCAAGGGATACAGTCCGTAAGCACACATGATTGTGCGTGCTGCTGCTCCACTAATAGTACTAACCTTTAACAGTTAATTTTACTCATTTTCATTCATTACTAGTTTCTATGTAACTGTTTTTATATTGTTTTACTTTATTTTTTATTCAAGAAAATGTTTCTAATTTAGTTATCTTATTTTATTATTATTTTTTTAAAAAGTACCTTATCTTCACCATACCTGGTTGTCCAAATTAGGCATAATAATGTGTTAATTACACGACTGCATATATCGGTTGATATCGGTATCGGTTGATATCGGTATCGGTTGATATCGGTATCGGTAATTAAAGAGTTGGACAATATCAGAATATCGGATATCGGCAAAAAGCCATTATCGGACATCCCTAATTTTCTCTAAAAAGGCTCAAAAAATTTATACTTACTAATTAATAATAACAGTTTTGTTTTAAACGTCCATCCATCCATCCATTTTACAATATAATTACAACACTTTATGTACATATTTATATACAGATTTGAACAATAAGTTATTCACTGAAATATATTTATTAATTGTGGTTCTTACAAAAAATATATCTTATAAAAATAAAAAACCTCAAATTAGGGATGTCCGATAATGGCTTTTTGCCGATATCCGATATTCCGATATTGTCCAACTCTTTAATTACCGATACCGATATCAACCGATACCGATATCAACCGATATATGCAGTCGTGGAATTAACACATTATTATGCCTAATTTGGACAACCAGATATGGTGAAGATAAGGTCCTTTTTAAAAAAAATTGTAAAATAAGATAAATAAATTAAAAACATTTTCTTGAATAAAAAAGAAAGTAAAACAATATAAAAACAGTTACATAGAAACTAGTAATGAATGAAAATGAGTAAAATTAACTGTTAAAGGTTAGTACTATTAGTGGAGCAGCAGCACGCACAATCATGTGTGCTTACGGACTGTATCCCTTGCAGACTGTATTGATATATATTGATATATAATGTAGGAAGCAGAATATTAATAACAGAAAGAAACAACCCTTTTGTGTGAATGAGTGTAAATGGGGGAGGGAGGTTTTTTGGGTTGGTGCACTAATTGTAAGTGTATCTTGTGTTTTTTATGTTGATTTAATAAAAAAAATTTTTTTAAAAACCCGATACCGATAATAAAAAAAATGATACTGATAATTTCCGATATTACATTTTAACGCATATATCGGCCGATAACATCGGCAGGCCGATATTATCGGACATCTCTACCTAAAAGCTCTGCCCCTTTAATTAGTGCATACTAAATAATTTAACTTTAGCCTACTACTACAACCATATTATTTACCAGCAACATAAAGCAAAACAGAGGCAGAGGTGTCCTGCCACAAATAAACAGAAAACAGTAGTGGTGGTAGATAGACTCAAAGCTTCATCAAACATCTGATCCACTGAACAAAGAGCTCCAAAAATCTTGATCCTACACTTCTCTTTTGTAAAGTAAATCTGAACAGCCGATATGAGCATCTACATCAACTATATGATTTGCCTGAGAAGCTGGACAGGTCAAAAAATAAATAAATAAATAAATAAATAAATAAATTAAAAATAAATCTATTTGTGGCGGCCTTAATTCTTTCGTGGCGTGCCGCCACAAATAAATGAATGTGTGGGAAACACTGATACAACATGGAGAAAGGCGCTACACTGCAAAAAGTCAGTGTTCAAAAACAAGAAAAAAATTTTACAAAAATGAGGGGTATTTTATTTGAATTAAGAAAAATTATCTGCCAATAGAACAAGAAAATTTGGCTTGTCAAGACTTTCCAAAACAAGTCAAATTAGCTAACGTCAATGAACCCAAAAATACCTTAAAATAAGTATATTCTCACTAATAACAAGTGCACTTTTCTTGGTAGGAAAAAAAAGAGATCTTTTTGCTCAATATGTGGACAAATATTCTTAAATGAAGTAAATGCTAGTGCCATTATCTTGACATAATGATATGCGCTCGGCATCATGATTTTTTTTTTCATGCTCGAAGTAAGAAATGATTACTTTATAAAAGTAGTTTTATACTTGTGAGTGTTGATGACACAGCTTTGCAACAGTTGATATTCTAGTTTCAAGCATGTTTTACTCAATATAGCTCATCACATCTCAGCAACAAGCTGTAATATCTTACTGAGATCATTTAGGACCAAAACCCTTAAAACAAGTAAAACACTCTAACATAAATCTGCTTAGTGAGAAGAATGATCTTATCAGACAGAAAACAAGCAAATATCACCCTTATTTGACATATTTCATCTTACTTGGATTTCAGTTTTTGCAGTGTAGAAGGCATGGCCTTGCAAGAACATTTCTTCTCAGAAGACTTTCTGCAAGATTCTGGACTTCCTCTGTGGGATTTGTATGGTCCCAAGTCACTCGGACCACCTCCATTCTGGTTCAGAACAGGGACAACGCTGCTGTCGCAAAGATGGACTCGTCACAAGGTCACACCTCATCTTTACAGTTACACAACTCAACATGTCCGAAAAGGAGTAGGTAGAAGGGATTCATGCGGCCCCATACCTGGGTGGATCTTGCCTGAGAGCAATGTAGGGGGCAATGCAGTATTATAATATACCCAGAGATTCTATATTTGCTCGATGGCACAAGACAGCGGATCAATTAAGAGAAAATCTGCTAGTGTTGGACAGGAAGTCATGTACAAAACCCAAAACCAGTGAAGTCGGCACGTTGTGTAAATGGTAAATAAAAACAGAATACAATGATTTGCAAATCCTTTTCAACTTATATTCAATTGAATAGACTGCAAAGACAAGATATTTAACGTTCGAACTGAGAAACGTTGTCATTTTTTGCAAATATTAGCTCATTTGGAATTTGATGCCTGCAACATGTTTCCAAAAAAGCTGGCACAAGTGGCAAAAAAGACTGAGAAAGTTGAGGAATGCTCATCAAAACACTTATTTGGAACATCCCACAGGTGAACAGGCTAATTGGGAACAGGTGGGTGCCATGATTGGGTATAAAAGCAGCTTCCATGAAATGCTCAGTCATTCGCAAACAAGGATGGGGGCGAGGGTCACCACTTTGTCAACAAATGCCTGAGCAAATTGTTTAAGAACAACATTTCTCAACCAGCTATTGCAAGGAATTTAGGGATTTCACCATCTATGGTCGGTAATATCCTCAAAAGGTTCAGAGAATCTGGAGAAATCACTGCACGTAAGCGGCATGCCCGTGACCTTCGATCCCTCAGCGCGGCACTGCATCACAAAGCGACATCAGTGTGTAAAGGATATCACCACATGGGCTCAGGAACACTTCAGAAAACCACTGTCAGTAACTACAGTTTGTCGCGACATCTGTAAGTGCAGGTTAAAACTCTACTATGCAAAGCGAAAGCCATTTATCAACAACACCCAGAAACGTCGCCGGCTTCGCAGGGCCCGAGCTCAACTAAGATGGACTGATGCAAAGTGTAAAAGTGTTCTGTGGTCTGACAAGTCCACATTTATGTGTTGTTGCATTTGAAACAATTGTATTGTTGATCAAAGGTAATTTGTCAGGTTTGTCACTGACAGTTCAGTTATGTTTTGGTTTTTCCTGTCTTTGTTTCCTGTCAGCGCTCTTATTTTGGTTATTTCCTGATTATCTCCCTGAGTGCTTTGTCCCCTCAGCTGTGGCTGATTGGCACCTGGCCACACCTGGTGTCAATCAGCCAGCTGCTATTTGAACCTGCCTTCCTCTCCAGTCAGTGCTGGATTATTGTCATTTCTACCTGTCGATGTCAGTGTAGCTGGATGCGGTAGCGGTAAGCTATATTCTGTAGCTGTTTGTAGCTTGCTGTCTTTTTGTTTCTCGTCTTCCAGTTCCTGTTTCCCTGGCATCCTGTTTCCTGTTCCTAGTTCCTGGTTTGTGTTTTTTCTTTATATTTTTGGACATGAAATAATGTTTTCCCGCTCAATGCCTATCGTCATCTCTGCATCTTGGGGTTTGTCACCAACACAACCTGACATAATTATCATTATTATTCATTATAAATAGTGCTATTTCTATTGCTATTTATTTGCCCTATTTGTAGTACAATAATATTCATCGTCATGTTTATGTTATTACTATGAACTAACTGGTTCTTTACTATCATGTTCCGTATAATATTTGTACATATATTTGCTGTTGTTGTTGTCGTCTCTCTGTCTTATCCCCCTCAATTTCCCCCTCTGTCTTCCTTTTTTTCTTCTCTCTACCTCCAGCTTAAATAATTCCATTTAATAAACACAAATAAGTCAACAAGAAAAGTATCCCACACTTCTCTTTAAAACGTAATCCTGTACAGCCGATATGAGCAACTACGTCAATAATATGATTTGCCTTAATAGCTGAACAAAACTTTTACAAGCGGCTGCAAGTTTTGTGTGATACTTTCATGTTTTTCTTTTTACTCACTTTCCTCCAAGGCGTCACAGCTAATTATGCTCATTTGAAAATTGATTAATTAGACGACAACCTCCCTCCCCCCGGCTAAACATATTACAGCGGGTGATTTTACTCCTTTGAGACCATTGAGCTGTGTGAGAAATTTCCAGCCGGTCTAATCAAATTTGGGGGTTTTAATAACACAGCAAACATTCGGTGTACCGTAATTTTCCCGACCATAGGGCGCACCGGATTATAAGGCGCACTGCCAATGAGAGGGTCTATTCAGGTCTATTTTCATACAAAAGGCGCTCTGGATTATAAGGCGTCATAGTTTTTTGGTTTTTTTCTAAATGTAAAACACTTCCTTGTGGTCTGCATCAGTGGTCCCCAACCACCGGTACCGGTCCGCGGCCCGGTACCGGTCCGCGGACCGATTGGTACCGGGCCGCGCAAGAAATTTAATTTAAAAAAAAAAAAAAAAAAAAAAAATTTAAATTTTTTTTAAAAAATTAAATCAACATAAAAACACAATATATACATTATATATCAATATAGATCAATACAGTCTGCAGGGATACAGTCCGTAAGCACACATGATTGTATTTCTTTATGGAAAAAAAATTAAAAAAAAAAAAATTATTATTATTATTTTTTTTTAATTAAATCAACATAAAAACACATTATATATCAATATAGATCAATACAGTCTGCAGGGATACAGTCCGTAAGCACACATGATTGTATTTCTTTATGGAAGAAAAAAAAAATATATATATATATATATATATATATTTTTTTTTTATTATTATTTTTTTTTTTTTAATTAAATCAACATAAAAACACATTATATATCAATATAGATCAATACAGTCTGCAGGGATACCGTCCATAAGCACATATGATTGTATTTCTTTATGAAAAAATAAATTTAAAAAGAGGTCAACATTGACAACAACATGACAAAATATTCTGTAACAATGTAAACATTTAAAACTTTTAACATTTAACAAAATTAAAAGTTGCTTATTTGCTTTTTAATGTGCAAATATAAAAGTAAACATCCAGTGCAAATCTTAATATTCTGCAATAGTATAAGCATTTCAAAAGTAAAAGTATTGCTTATTTTGCTTTTAATGTGCAAAAATAAAGATAAACATCCAATACAAAAAAGTGCAAAACCAAATATTCTGTAACAACAGTGTAAACATTTCAACAAAAGTAAAAGTATTGCTTATTTGCTAGAATGTGCAAAAATAAAGATAAACATCCAATACAAAAAAGTGCAAAACAAAATATTCTGTAACGACAGTGTAAACATTTCAACAAAAGTAAAAGTATTGCTTATTTTGCTTTAAAATGTGCAAAAATAAAGATAAACATCCAGCACAAAAAGAGCCAATCTAAATATTCTGGAGCACTGCAAACATTAAGTATTGCTTTTAAAATGTGCAAAATAAACATCCAATCCATCACAGTACACAATAACCAATTCTACTCATTCCAGTGAGTGACTAAAGGTTAGCATGTCTACATGCTCTGGGGTGAGGCTGGTTCTTTTCTTGTTTACAATATTCCCAGCAGCTGAAAATAGGCGCTCAGAAGGGGTCGATGTGGCCGGAACTGAGAGGTAAGACCGATGATGATGATGATAGTATGATTAAAGTGACAGTTAATTGTTCGTTTGTACATAGTATATGTAACTGTTAATGTTGTAAAAGGTATTTGCACAACTAATTAACGTTAGCGTTAAAGAGGAGCGCGTCTTTGTAAACACTGAACAGGCACGCCAAACGCGCCTCTCAGAGCGAAACGGTGCTTTAGTTTATAAATGTACAGCGCAGATACAAATGACACATTCTTGTTTTTGTGTAATGATGACAACGTATACTCACGCGGACGATTGACTAGTTGATGGTGATGGCAAGAACGCTGTCGGGTGTTTTCTTTTCAAATGTTGGTTCACAGCCGTTGTGCTGCTATGATAGGCCATTTCCGCTCGACACAGTGTGCATACAACATTATTAGGCCGCTTATTGAAATACTCCCACACTTTTGACCACTTTTGGCGTGCTTTTTTTCCCCTCGCATCGTCTGCTTTGCGCTCCGCCATGACGGTAGTGTGACGTAAATATGCGACGCGTCGACGCACACAAACGGCGTCGACATATTTACCTAACCGATGACGTCGACATAGTCGACGCGTCGTTTCCGCCTACTTTTACAGAGTGCACCCCAATATCTAAGTTACATTTAAACCAGTGTGGGTGGCACTGGGAGCAGGTGGGTAAAGTGTCTTGCCCAAGGACACAACGGTAGTGACTTGGATGGCGGAAGCGGGGATCGAACCTGGAACCCTCAAGTTGCTGGCATGGCCACTCCACCAACCGAGCTATACTGCCGTGTAATGTTCTATATTTTCAGTGGAACATATAACATTTTTGGTGTTGTTTACTTGAGTCATATTGCAGTCTACACGTATCTCTTACGTGTGACTGCCATCATATTGCAGTCTACAAGTATCTTCTATGTGTGACTGCCATCATAGTGCAGTTTACACGTGTCTTTTATGTGTGACTGCCATCATAGTGCAGTTTACATGTGGCTTTTATGTGTGACTGCCATTTTATTGCAGTCTACACGTATCTCTTATGTGTGACTGCCATCATAGTGCAGTTCACACGTATCTCTTATGTGTGACTGCCATCATATTGCAGTCTACACGTATCTTCTATGTGTGACTGCCATCATAGTGCAGTTTACACGTGTCTTTAATGTGTGACTGCCATCATAGTGCAGTCTACACGTATCTCTTATGTGTGACTGCCATCTTATTGCAGTCTACACGTATCTTCTATGTGTGACTGCCATCATAGTGCAGTTTACACGTGTCTTTTATGTGTGACTGCCATCATATTGCAGTCTACACGTATCTTCTATGTGTGACTGCCATCATAGTGCAGTTTACACGTGTCTTTTATGTGTGACTGCCATCATAGTGCAGTTTACATGTGGCTTTTATGTGTGACTGCCATTTTATTGCAGTCTACACGTATCTCTTATGTGTGACTGCCATCATATTGCAGTCTACACGTATCTTCTATGTGTGACTGCCATCATAGTGCAGTTTACACGTGTCTTTTATGTGTGACTGCCATCATAGTGCAGTTTACATGTGGCTTTTATGTGTGACTGCCATTTTATTGCAGTCTACACGTATCTCTTATGTGTGACTGCCATCATATTGCAGTCTACACGTATCTTCTATGTGTGACTGCCATCATAGTGCAGTTTACACGTGTCTTTTATGTGTGACTGCTATCATAGTGCAGTTTACACGTGTCTTTAATGTGTGACTGCCATCGTATTGCAGTCCACACGTATCTTTTACGTGTGACTGCCATCATAGTGCAGTTCACACGTGTCTCTTATGTGTGACTGCCATCTACTGGTCACACTTATCATTTCGCCATGTACCAAATAAAATAGCTTTGAGGTCGGTAAGCACAACCAAAATGATTCCGTACATTAGGTGCACCGGGTTATAAGGCGCAACTTATCGAGTTTTGAGGAAATGAAAGGATTTTAGGTGCGCCTTGCAGTCCGAAAAATTTGGTATTCTTCAGAAAAATAAAAGCACAGACAACACAGCAGGGGTGCATGTTTTGACAAGTGTTCACCCTTTAAGAGTAGAAGGGTTGTCTTCCACAAACACATGCAAAATGCTTACCCATTATTTGGCAAAGAGAGCTGGCACGGTGCCCGACGTGGGCGCCACCGCATGTATACTCATTGTGACTAACGAGCAGCCGGGGCGCTTCAAAACAATCAAAGGCAATCATTACTTTTCTGTTGTTGTCGTAACGAGGTAGGAAGGTAACATTCCAATTAATTAAACCTGTCCGTCTTTCTCACCCACACTTTGCACGCCCTCAGGGGGGGAATTGGAGCGATTACACAACAGGGGAGGCACACATCCTCCCGTTTCTTCGCCGTGAAAGTCACATTTTTTATGTATTCGGCTGTACACGCTGACTAATACTCTCCGAGGACGTGACAGAAAATCGGAGAATGTGCGCAATAAACAAGATAACCGCTGCGGGAAAGGCGGGGGGGGGGGGGGGGGGGGAATAGTGGAATGGCATAACTCGCGAGGTTATATTCAAAGAATTGACGTCCAATTTTTTTAAGAAAAGGCATAACTCAAACTTTAGCGTCCATCAATCTTCACCGGCTTCTATTAAAATTGGACGTGCGGGGCTCACAAAGGAGCTTTTTACGCCGTCGGGCTGCGTTCAATCAGTCCTTCAACAATAACGCGCGGCGAGCCCGATCATCGATCCTCGCTGCGCCATTAAATTTGAAGGAATATTGCGCAGGAAGTGGAAAATCAAAGGCTTGTAAACATCACTTCATCCAGCCAAGAGGAGCTAGCGGGTCATTAGCACATCTTAGCGACAAGAGGCTGAATACAGACCTGGTTGCCTAGTAACTGCCTGCGACACTGAAAGAAAACCCTACAAACTTTCTTATCCATTAGGTGTTTCTTGGTATTTTGAAGCCGACCGATCATTCATTCATGATAACGTCTTGAGTTCTGTCAAATGCATCTTGCAGGAGCTTAGCTTTTATTCATCACTCTACGCGTGTATTTCTTCATTTAACATTTATTGGTGAAGGACCGACTAGTTGATACGAGTACACTATATTGCCAAAAGTATTTGGCCACCTGCCTTGACTCACATATAGGGATGACAGTGTTTCCCACACATTCATTTATTTGTGGCGGCCCGCCACGAAAGAATTACGTCCGCCACAAATATATATATATATTTTTTTGTCCTGTCCAGCTTCTCAGGCAAATCATATAGTTCAGTGGTCCCCAACCTTTTTGTAGCTGCGGACCGGTCAACGCTTGAAAATTTGGGGAGGGGGGGTGTATTTAAAAAAAAAAAAATTTTTTTTTTTTTTTTTTTTTACATAAATAAATACAAACATGTGTGCTTACGGACTGTATCCCTGCAGGCTGTATTGATCTATATTGATATAGAATGTATATATTGTGTTTTTTATGTTGATTTCATTAAAAAAAAAAAAAAAAAAAAAAAATTTTTTTTTTTTTTTTTTTACATAAATAAATACAATCATGTGTGCTTACGGACTGTATCCCTGCAGGCTGTATTGATCTATATTGATATAGAATGTATATATTGTGTTTTTTATGTTGATTTCATTAAAAACAAAAAAAAACAAATTTTTTTTTTTTTTTTTTTAATTCTTTTGCGGCCCGGTACCAATCGGTCCGCGGACCGGTACCGGGCCGCGGCCCGGTGGTTGGGGACCACTGATATAGTTGATGTAGATGCCCATATAGGCTGTTCAGATTTACTTTACAAAAGAGAAGTGTAGGATACTTCTCTTGTTGCCTTATTTGTATTTGACCACTACTGTTTTCTGTTTATTTGTTACTGACTGTGGCAGGACACCTCTGCCTCTGTTTCACTTTATGTTGCTGGTAAATAATATGCTTGTAGTAGTAGGCTAAAGTTAAATGATTTAGTATGCACTAATTAAAGGGGCAGAGCTTTAAGAGACATTTTAGCTTTTATATTTTATAAGATATATTTTTTTGTAAGAACCACAATTAATAAATATATTTCAGTGAATAACTTATTGTTCAAATCTGTATATAAATATGTACATAAAGTGTTGTAATTATATTGTAAAATGGATGGATGGACGTTTAAAACAAAACTGTTATTATTAATTAGTAAGTATACATTTTTTGAGCCTTTTTAGAGAAAATCATAGCATTGTAGTAAATTATGCAAATTATTCGATGATGTCATGGTGACCACGCCCATAGCCACCCCCCCCACCGCCACAGGTATCTTGGCAGTTTATGGGAAACACTGGATGATGTTTGATAAGAAATTATCGAGTTCGAGCCTATTATCGAATCCTCTTATCGAACCGATTCCTTATCGATTCTCTTATCGAGTCCAGATAGGTTGTTGTACTATATGGAAAAGAATACACAATATTTGGTTTAACAAAAGCTCACTTTTATTGTATAAGAAACATTTTTATCTAATAAATAAATAAATATTGACTGTTACCCACCTAAAAAAATCAAATCAAATAAATAAACATTGACTGTTGTTACCCAAAGTATATTAAGTAGGATTTTTCATAAAAACAAATATATACAGTAACACAAAAACAAGCTGTCTCTGTGATCACTATAGGTGTATAAATAATAATATAGTGTTAAATAAAATCAGTCCCTTGCGCACAAAACTGAAAATAATACAGCTCTCCAAAAAGTGCACTTCTGCTGCTATTTGACATAACTGTTTGTTATGATGCTTTGACATTTTTGCACTTTATTTCTTTATTGAAAGAAAATTCTATGAAGAGAAAATTGTTTGCAAATGTGGTTACAATGCTAAAAAAAGAAAGGTTAAAGCTAAAAAAAGAAATACACTTTATTGAGTTAACATTATTTCTTTATAGGGTAGATAGCTAGGTAGATGTGATGTTATGTTATGGGCTAGGGAATATAACAACTACACTACCCAGCATGCAACGGGAGTGAAGTGTTGTTGCATGTCGTCACCCGGCAGCTAAGAATGAGGTTATTATGAGCACGCTGTGAAAGTAAACGTCAAGAACTCAGCCAACACGCCTCGTCTGCATTATTTATAATTAGACAGACAACACATATACAGTGTGAAAAACAAAAGTTCAAAAAGGGAGATATGTTGTATATATATGTATGTGCTGCGGTTGTTTTAAGAACGTTGCGCCAGCTGCCGTAAAGGAGGTGCGTTGCTAGCCTGGTTGCTATGTTTCCGGTTGGTGGTAAAAGTGTTGGTCATGTGTTTTACCCTGCTAAAATCTCTCAGTAAAGTTATTCATTGGATTATACCTTTTGTTTGGAACTTTATTACACCTTGGAGCGCTTTTTCCCGTCCATTGTTTTTCCTGCTTTCCCTATCTGCGCCTAATGACTGAGCTACGTGACGTCATTTCTTGTGATGTCACACGGGGCATATCTGGTCGGGACGGGATTCGTTCCCAGCGATTCGAATAAAGAAGCAACCTCTTTTTCTTTACTATAGTGGTCTCGATAACGGGTACCGGTTCTCACAAAGGGATTCGAGTCCGAGGACTCGGTTCTTTTATTATCGAACAACCGGGAAAACCGGTTTCGAGTATCATCCCTACTACTCACATATAAACTCAGTGGCACTAAGGGGCCAAGCCCAACTCCGTTCTACAAACCCCGTTTCCATATGAGTTGGGAAATTGTGTTAGATGTAAATATAAACGGAATACAATGATTTGCAAATCCTTTTCAACCCATATTCAATTGAATGTTCAATGATTATTTGCACAAAAAAAAAAGTTTATCAGTTTGAACATCAAATATGTTGTCTTTGTAGCATATTCAACTGAATATGGGTTGAAAATGATTTGCAAATCATTGTATTCCGTTTATATTTACATCTAACACAATTTCCCAACTCATATGGAAACGGGGTTTGTAATTCATCCCAAAGGTGTTCTATCAGGTTCAGGTCAGGACTCTGTGCAGGCCAGTCAAGTTCATCCACACCAGACTCTGTCATCCGTGTCTTTATGGACCTTGCTTTGTGCACTGGTGCACAGTCATGTCGGAAGAGGGAGGGGCCCCGCTCCAAACTGTTCCCACAAGGTTGGGAGCATGGAATTGTCCAAAAATGTTTTGGTATCCTGGAGCATTCAAAGTTCCTTTCACTAGAACTAAGGGGTCAAGCCCAACTCCTGAAAAACCAACCCCACACCATAATTCCTCCTCCACCAAATTTCACACTCGGCACACTGCAGTCCGAAATGTAGCGTTCTCCTGGCAACCTTTAAACCCAGACTGGTCCATCAGATTGCCAGATGGAAAAGCGTGATTCATCAGTCCAGATAAGGCGTCTCCACTGCTCTAGAGTCCAGTGGTGACGAGTTTTACACCACTGCCTCCGACGCTTTGCATTGGACTTGGTAATGTATGGCTTAGATGCAGCTGCCCGGCCATGGAAACCCATTTCGTACTGTATGTGGGCTAATTCAGTGATCCCCAACCTTTTTGTAGCTGCGGACCGGTCAACGCTTGAAAATTTGTCCCGCGGACCGGTGGGGGGTGGGGGGGTGTATTTAAAAAAAAAAAAAAAAAAAAAACATTTTTTTTTTTACATAAATAAATACAATCATGTGTGCTTACGGACTGACTCCCTGCAGACTGTATTGATCTATATTGACATATAATGTATATATTGTGTTTTTTATGTTAATTTCATTTAAAAAAATAAAAAATTAAAAAAATAAATTTTTTTAATTTATTTTTTTATTTCTTGTGCGGCCCGGTGGTTGGGGACCACTGGGCTAATTGGAAGGTCACATGAAGTTTGGAGCTCTGTAGCAACTGACTGTGCAGAAAGTCGGCGACCTCTTCGCACTCTGCAAAGACTTTGCAGCATCCGCTGACCTCTCTGTCAGTTTACGTGGCCTACCCCTTCGCGGCTGAGTTGCTGTTGTTCCCAAATTCTTCCATTTTCTTATAATAAAGCAGACAATTGACTTTGGAATATTTAAAAGTGAGGAAATTTCACGACTGAATTTGTTGCACAGGTGGCATCCTATGACAGTTCCACGCTGGAAATCACTGAGAGCGGCCCATTCTTTCACAAATGTTTGTAGAATCAGTCTCCATGCCTAAGTGCTGGATTTTATACACCTGTGACCGGGCCAAGTGATTAGGACACCTGATTCTCATCATTTGGATGGGTGGCCAAATACTTTTGGCAATATAGTGTATATCAGGGGTGTCAAACGTAAAGCCCGCGGGCCTTATCAGGTTTTATCCGGCCCGTGGGATAAGTTTACTAAGTATAAAAATGAGCCGAAATGTTTGAATCAAAGAAACTGCTGTTATAAATGTGTCCACTAGATGTCGCAATAGCAATTATTTGTATCTTTGTAGATTATGCTACATATGTAAAAAAAAAAAAATAAACCACACGATGTCGAGGAAAATGAGCAAACTACTTAAATAACTTCCTGCAATTTGGTGATTTTGATATTTTTTTGTCTAGATAGATTGAAAATCACAATGTGAAAAAAACACCAATGAGTTGACTGATGAACATTATCACATCATTTATTCAGAAATGATAAATAACGACGAATAAAAATAGAATAATATTAACTAGGGATGTCCGATAATGGCTTTTTGCCGATATCCGATATTCCGATATTGTCCAACTCTTTAATTACCGATACCGATATCAACCGATATATGCAGTCGTGGAATTAACACATTATTATGCCTAATTTGGACAACCAGGTATGGTGAAGGTAAGGTACTTTTTTAAAAAATTAGAAAATAAGATAAATAAATTAAAAACATTTTCTTGAATAAAAAAGAAAGTACAACAATATAAAAACAGTTACATAGAAACTAGTAATGAATGAAAATGAGTCAAATTAACTGTTAAAGGTTAGTACTATTAGTGGAGCAGCAGCACGCACAATCATGTGTGCTTACGGACTGTATCCCTTGCAGACTGTATTGATATATATTGATATATAATGTAGGAAGCAGAATATTAATAACAGAAAGAATCAACCCTTTTGTGTGAATGAGTGTAAAGGGGGGAGGGAGATTTTTTGGGTTGGTGCACTAATTGTAAGTGTATCTTGTGTTTTTTATGTTGATTTAATTTTTAAAAAAAACAAACAAAAAAAAAAAAAACGATACCGATAATAAAGAAACCGATACCGATAATTTCCGATATTACATTTTAACGCATATATCGGCCGATAATATCGGCAGGCCGATATTATCGGACATCTCTAATATTAACCGTAACATGTAAGTGTAAAAAAACAACAACACCATTATGATTTGTACATTTTCAGATTGTGTTTGTTCTATTTTTAAACAAAGAAAACAATCAAAAGTTGTCTTTATTTTGAAGTTATTGTGCCGTGATTTTACCAGTCCTGGCCCACTTGGGAGTAGATTTTTTCTCCATGTGGCACCCGATCTAAAATGAGTTTGACACCCCTGAAGTATATGGAATGTCTGCCAAGAAATGATGTCTGACTTTTGTCTTTCATTGTTTTATCATTATTAGACAAATGATCAATTGACTTAAGGGTAATTAGCTGCTAAGATGCTTAATGACGGCCAGGTTTTCAAACTTTTAAACACACGCGTGCTTGTCAGTCCCCTAAAGCAGTGGTCCCCAACCACCGGGCTGCGGCCCGGTACCGGTCCGCGGATCGATTGGTACCGGGCCGCACAAGGGGGAAAAAAAAGAAAAAAGGGGAAAAATAAAATAAATAAATAAATAAAATAAAATGTATTAAATCAACATAAAAAACACAAGACACACTTACAATTAGTGCATATATATATATTATATATATAGATCAATTAGGGCTGCAACTAACGATTAATTTGATAATCGATTAATCTGTCGATTATTACTTCGATTAATAATCGGATAAAAGAGACAAACTAAATTTCTATCCTATCCAGTATTTTATTGAAAAAAAACAGCATACTGGCACCATACTTATTTTGATTATTGTTTCTCAGCTGTTTGTAAATGTTGCAGTTTATAAATAAAGGTTTATTAAAAATAAAAAATAAAAAATAATTAATTTAAAAAAAACAAAAAAAACTCTGCGCATTTGCATAGCATAGATCCAACGAATTGATGACTAAATTAATCGGCAATTATTTTAATAATCGATTTTAATCGATTTAATCGATTCGTTGTTGCAGCCCTAAGATCAATACAGTCTGCAGGGATACAGTCCGTAAGCACACATGATTGTAGTTTTTTATGACATTGGTCAGATCTGGTCTTGGACTTAGATTGGTCAGATCTAGTGTTAGACTTAGATTGGTCAGATCTGGTCTTGGACTTAGATTGGTCAGATCTAGTCTTGGACTTAGATTGGCCAGATCTGGTCTTGGACTTAGATTGGCCAGATCTGGTCTTGGACTTAGATTGGTCAGATCTGGTCTTGGACTTAGATTGGTCAGATCTAGTCTTGGACTTAGATTGGCCAGATCTAGTCTTGGACTTAGATTGGCCAGATCAGATCTAGTCTTGGACATAAATTGATCAGGTCAGATCTGGTTTTAGATTTAGATTGGTCAGATCTAGTCTTAGACTATGATTGGTCAGATCTACTCCTAGATTTAGATTGGTCAAAGTTTTAGACTAGACTAGATCCGACCAATGTAAATCTAAGATCACATCTGACCAATCTAAGTCTACGAGCATGAACTGATAAAGCCTACTAGGATGAGAGGCCAGTTGCAATCGATTAAATGCCCGGAGAGTACAATGATCTGGGTGAATGAGAACATCCTTAGATATCAATATCAGTATCGGCTAATATTCAAGGCTCTAAAATCAGTATTGTATCAGAAATAGTAAAAGTTGTATCTAGTTGGAATATTTACTAGAAATATGAAGTAAAGGCCAATTTAAAGCAACATTTTGATTGATCTGCCAACTGTTTATTGTGTGAATTCTGAAAATCAGTCTAAAAGGGTTTTTTTTTTATCATTTTGTTTATCTTCAGAGAATAAGGTCAAATGTGAGTGCATTTTTAGCACTGTCGCTAACGTTTGTGTCCTTCCACTGCACTCATCAATGTTAGTTACGTTGTCGTCAAGTGCAGAGCCTATAAAAAGTAGATAAAGTGCACAATAACTACACACTTGGTCTGGGCAAACACAGCTCATTAGCCTTAAAGCTACAGACACACAAAACAGGATGTTCCCAGTAGGACTTACTAAAAGACTGCTACTACACTATCTCTTTAAAATTGTTATAAAAAAAAATACTCAAATAAGAATAGGATTGCAATTTTCCGCAGCTATGTACGCGACCCAAGCCTCGGAAGTTTTGTCCAAACTTTTTTGTTGATGACTCACTGCAACAAAACCAGAGGACAGATTGTTGTTGTTGTTGTTGCTGCACGAAGGCCCTGATATGTTTTCTCGGGGGAGCCCTTCCCATTTGGATGAACCCGCGAGGAAGGACATAGGGACAACGATGCAGAGTCACAAAAATAAAGTTGACTTTTAATCAGACAAGATATTAAGCAAGAAATGCATGCGGCATATTTCTTAACTATATATACATATACATATGCTGTATATACATATACATATATATATATATTTATATATATATACATACAAAACCCAAAACCAGTGAAGTTGGCACGTTGTTTAAATGGTAAATAAATACAAAATACAATGATTTGCAAATCATTTTCATATTCAATTGAATAGACTGCAAAGACAAGATACTTAAAGGCCTACTGAAAGCCACTACTAGCGACCACGCAGTCTGATAGTTTATATATCAATGATGAAATCTTAACATTGCAACACATGCCAATACGGCCGGGTTAACTTATGAAGTGACATTTTAAATTTCCCGGGAAATATCCGGCTGAAACGTCGCGGTATGATGACGTATGCGCGTGACAAAGTCAGTTTAACGGAAGTTATGGTACCCCGTAGAATCCTATACAAAAAGCTCTGTTTTCATTTCATAATTCCACAGTATTCTGGACATCTTTTGCAATTTGTTTAATGAACAATGAAGGCTGCAAAGAAGACAGTTGTAGGTGGGATCGGTGTATTAGCAGCGGACTACAGCAACACAACCAGGAGGACTTTGTTGGAGCGCTAGCCGCCGACCTCACCTTGACTTCCTACGTCTCCGGGCCGCCAAACGCATCGGGTGAAGTCCTTCGTCCTTCCGCCGATCGCTGGAACGCAGGTGAGCACGGGTGTTGATGAGCAGATGAGGGCTGGCTGGCGTAGGTGGAGAGCTAATGTTTTTAGCATAGCTCTGTGCGGTCCGGTTGCCAAGTTGCTAAGTTAGCTTCAATGGCGTCGTTAGCACAGCATTGTTAACCTTCGCCAGCCTGGAAAGCATTAACCGTGTATTTACATGTCCACGGTTTAATAGTATTGTTGATTTTCTATCTATCCTTCCAGTCAGGGGTTTATTTTTTTGTTTCTATATGCAGTTAAAGCACGATGCTATCACGTTAGCTCGTAGCTAAAGCATTTCGCCGATGTATTGTCGTGGAGATAAAAGGCACTGAATGTCCATTTCGCGTGCTCGACTCTCATTTTCAAGAGGATATAGTATCCCAGGTGGTTTAAAATACAAATCCGTGATCCACAATAGAAAAAGGAGAGAGTGTGGAATCCAATGAGCCAGCTTGTACCTAAGTTACGGTCAGAGCGAAAAAAGATACGTCCATCACTGCCTCTCAAGTCCTTCACTGTAACGTTCCTCATCTACGAATCTTTCATCCTCGCTCAAATTAATGGGGTAATCATCACTTTCTCGGTCCGAATCTCTCTCGCTCCATTGTAAACAACGGGGAATTGTGAGGAATACTAGCTCCTGTGACGTCACGCTACTTCCGGTACAGGCAAGGCTTTTTTTTATCAGCGAGCAAAAGTTGCAAACTTTATCGTCGATTTTCTCTACTAAATCCTTTCAGCAAAAATATGGAAATATCGCGAAATGATCAAGTATGACACATAGAATGGATCTGCTATTCCCGTTTAAATTAAAAAAATTCATTTCAGTAGGCCTTTAAGGTTCGAACTGGAAAACTTTAATTTTTGCAAATATTAGCTCATTTGGAATTTGATGCCTGCAACATGTTTAGAAAAAAATGGCACAAGTGGCAAAAAAGACTGAAAAAAGTTGAGGAATGCTCATAAAACACTTATTTGGAACATCCCACAGGTGAACAGGCTGATTGGGAACAGGTGGGTGCCATGATTGGGTATAAAAGCAGCTTCCATGAAATGCTCAGTCGTTCACAAACAAGGATGGGGCGAGGGTCACCACTTTGTCAACAAATGCGTTAGCAAATTGTCGGACAGTTTAAGAACAACATTTCTCAACCAGCTATTGCAAGGAATTTAGGGATTTCACCAACTACGGTCCGTAATATCATCAAAAGGTTCAGAGAATCTGGAGAAATCACTGCACGTAGGTGACCAGGCCGAAAACCAACATTGAATGCCCGTGACCTTCCATCCTTCAGGCGGTACTTCATCAAAAACCGACATCAGTGTGTAAAGGATATCAACACATGGGATCAGGAACACTTTAGAAAACCACTGCCAGTAACTACAGTTTGTCGCTACATCTGTAAGTGCAAGTTAAAACTCTTATTATGCAAAGCGAAAGCCATTTATCAACAACACCCAGAAACGCAGCTCATCTAAGATGGACTGACGCAAAGTGGAAAAGTGTTCTGTGGTCTGACAAGTCCACATTTCAAATTGTTTTTGGAAACTGTGGACGTCGTGTCGTCCGGAACAAAGAGGAAAAGAACCATCCGGATTGATATAGGCGCAAAGTTCAAAAGCCAGCATCTGTGATGGCATGGGGGTGTATTAGTGCCCAAGACATGGGTAACTTACACATCTGTGAAGGCACCATTAATGCTGAAAGGTACATACAGGTCTTGGAGCAACATATGTTGCCATCCAAGCGACGTTATCATGGACGCCCCTGCTTATTTCTGCAAGACAATGCCAAGCCACGTGTTACAACAGCGTGGCTTCATAGTAAAAGAGTGCGGGTACTAGACTGGCCTGCCTGTAGTCCAGACCTGTCTCCCATTGAAAATGTGTGGCGCATTATGAAGCCTAAAATAGCACAAGGGAGACCCCCGGACTGTTGAACAACTTAAGCTGTACATCAAGCAAGAATGGGAAAGAACTACACCTGAAAAGCTTAAAAAATGTGTCTCCTCAGTTCCCAAACCTTTACTGAGTGTTGTTAAAAGGAAAGGCCATGTAACACAGTGGTAAAAATGCCCCTGTGACAACTTTTTTGCAATGTGTTACTGCCATTAAATTCTAAGTTAATGATTATTTGCAACAAAACAAAACTTTAGTTTCTCAGTTGGAACCTTAAGTATCTTGTCTTTGCAGTCTATTCAATTGAATATAAGTTGAAAAGGATTTGCAAATCATTGTATTCTGTTTTTTCTTTTCAATAACGGCTCAATATATATCTCATATCTCAAGGAGACAAATGGGAAATTAAAAAAAATCATAGGGAACAAGATGGATGAAGAGATGAAAGATAATATTGTCTATTCATCTCTCAGCTGCCTGAAAAACCTTGGAAATGCTTGGAAAAACAACACTTAGAACAGTAAACTTCATTCTTCTTGTCCAGTAAAAGCTAGGAAATGGAAGGCGACGCTCTCGGCTCACATGTTTTCATGCAATGACAGCATAAACGTGGCACAAGCGGCTTCAGTAAGAATAAAGAACCGTCAATGAATAACAGC
>NC_084738.1:4218353-4253353 GCF_033978785.1 Entelurus aequoreus
AGTGAGTGTGTGGCTGTTGGAATGAGTTGGTGTTGGAATTTTTGGAATCGGTTGAAAAATGTTGACATAGTAACGATTTAAATTGAGAATGGGTATTTCGGAATTCCTAGAATTTTGGGAAAACCGGGAAATATAAGAAAAATAGGAACATTTGCTGTCCCAACTAAGAGGAATGTTTAGATGCTGGAATGGTCAAAAATGGCTGAAAAATGCAGATTGGGAAAACTTTCCAGGAAGAGGGGAAAATAGGGCTTTGGAAAATTGGAATTCTTGGAATTTTTTTGAATTTGGAAAATGGTAAGTTGGTGAGTGAGTGTGTGGATGTTGGAATGAGTTGGTGTTGGAATTTTTGGAATCGGTTGAAAAATGTTGACATAGTAACGATTAAAATTGAGAATGGGTATTCCGGAATTCCTAGAATTTTGGGATAACCGGGAAATATAAGGGAAAGAAAAATAGGAACATTTGCTGTCCCAACTAAGAGGAATGTTTAGATGCTGGAATGGTCAAAAATGGCTGAAAAATGCAGATTGGGAAAACTTTCCAGGAAGAGGTGAAAATAGGGCTTTGGAAAACCGTGAATTCTGGGAATATATGGAATTTTTTTAACACTTTGAAAATGGTAAATTGGTGAGTGAGGGTGTGCATGGTGGAACGGTTCAAATTGTATGAGAAATGTGCAATATGCAGTAGATTGTATAATGCCCATTCATTGTCAATGGGGAGAAAATTCCGGGGAATTTGGGGAAATGGAAAACATGTTTTGCGTATGATATATCGGAAGAGTAGTGTGGGTGGATGGCTGAAAGGTTGGAATCGGGTTTAAAAATGGCACAACATTTGGAGACTTTAGAGCATTGTAGAACTATGAATACATCCATTCAGTTGAATGGGAATCTCCTGGATATTTGGGAATTTCGGAAAAAAATGAAATCTTTAAAAATATTGATACTAGCACAATTGTCCTACATTTTTGTAATCGATTGAAAAATGATGACGTAGTAAGGGTTTGAATTGAGAATGGGTATTTCGGAATTCCTAGAATTTTGGGAAAACCGGGAATTTGTACGAAAAAAAAATAAGAAAATTTGTTGTCCCAAGTAAGAGAAATGTTTTGATGCTGGAATGGTCAAAAATGGTTGAAAAATGTGGATTGGGGAAACTTTCCAGGAAGAGGTGAAAATAGGGCTTTGGAAAACCGGAAATTCTTGTTATTTTTATAACTTGGAAAATGGTAAGTTGGTGAGTGAGTGTGTGGATGTTGGAACGGTTCGACTCGGTTGAGAAATGTGGGATATGGAGTTTTGTATACTGCCCATTCAATTTCAGTGGGGGGAAGTTCTTGGTAATTAAGGGGTAATGAGGGAAATTTCAGAACCGGAAAACATGCTGGCTGGAATGTCCAGGGTGTGTGGAGTCTGTGGATGGTGGAACGGTTCAAATTCGGGAATTTTGGGAAAGGGAAAACATGTTTTGCGTACGATATATCGTAAGAGTAGTGTGGGTGGATGGTTGAAAGGTTGGAATCGGGTTTCAAAATTTGGTGCATTTAGGGTATTGTAGAACTATGAATACGTCCATTCAGTTGAATGGGAATCTCCTGGAAATTTGGGAATTTCGGGACAACCGGGAAACTTTGAAATGATTGATGCCCGAGAGGATATGAATGAGTTGGTGTTGGAATTTTTGGAATGGGTTGACTGCAATATGACTCAATTCAACACCACCAACATTTTATGTGTTCCATTGAAAATATAGAACATTACACACGGCGCTCAAAAATCTATCAAAATATTTCAGTACGACTTTGGTAAGCTATGAAGCCACACCACTTGATGGATTGTACTGTGCTTCAACATACGAGTATTATTATGGTGTGTGTATAAGGTAAGACATGTTATCTGGCGTTCCATTCTTCTGGTACCTGCTGATCTGTATTTGGGATCTGCATAAGTCCTGAAAATGTGCGCGCTTCCGCCACTGTGATCTATAAGCTTCTTCTTTTTCTCTATCTTCTTGTTATGGGACATTCATCCTCCGCTGTTGCCATTTCTAATATAAAGTAGTGTAAAGTTCTTACTTACATCTGTCAGTAAACTCGCCATGAAAGCGCTAAAACATACCGGTGTAGTGAGTTTACATTATTCACCCAAGGAACTTTAGTTATTAGAGAGTTCCAGTCGGACGGTTTTTCACGGCACACATTTCCGGCGTCGTTGTTGCACTAGTGAGCCACGGATGAGGAGATGCTGCTCCGGTATTGATGGAAGTAAAGTCTGAATGTCATTAAAACAGTTAGTTCCGTCTTTTGACACTTCTTCCACTCCCGTCCTTGCACGCTACACCGCTACAACAAAGATGACGGGGAGAAGACGCTGTCGAGGGTGAGCCACGTAAATAAGACCCGCCCACAAAACGGCGCATCCTGAAGAGACGCTCAGAAAGCTACTTGAAGATGATCTGTAAAACATCATCCATGCAACATTTTGACCACAATTACATGTTATGTTAAAATTATTTAAAAAATCATAATATGACCCCTTTAAAGGCCTACTGAAAGCCACTACTAGCGACCACGCAGTCTGATAGTTTATATATCAATGATGAAATCTTAACATTGCAACACATGCCAATACGGCCGAGTTAACTTATAAAGTGACATTTTAAATTTCCCGCAAAATATTCTGCTGAAAATGTCTCGGTATGATGACGTCTGCGCGTGACGTCACGGATTGTAGCGGACATATTGGGACAGCATTGTGGCCAGCTATTAAGTCGGCTGTTTTCATCGCAAAATTCCACGGTATTCTGGACATCTGTGTTGGTGAATCTTTTGCAATTTGTTTAATGAACAATGGAGACAGCAAAGAAGAAAGCTGTAGGTGGGAAGCGGTGTATTAGCGGCCGGCTGCAGCAACACAACCAGGAGGACTTTGAGTTGGATAGCAGACGCGCTACCGTGAGTACGCAGCTTTGGCTTCCAAACATTTGATCGCTTGCCCGTACGCGCGTGCCGCTATGTGCATGTCACGTATGTAACTTTGGGTACTTTGGGGAAATACATGTGCTGTATGAACTTTACGGAGGTGAACGGTACTTTGGGCTGTGGGATTGAGTGTGCTGTGCGGGTGTTTGAGTTGTATTGGCGTTGTTATATGGACGGGAGGGGGGAGGTGTTTGTTATGCGGATTAATTTGTGGCATATTAAATATAAGCCTGGTTGTGTTGTGGCTAATAGAGTATATATATGTCTTGTGTTTATTTACTGTTTTAGTCATTCCCAGCTGAATATCAGGTCCCACCCGCCTCTCACAGCATCTTCCCTATTTGAATCGCTTCCACTGCCCTCTAATCCTTCACTCTCACTTTCCTCATCCACGAATCTTTCATCTTCGCTGAAATTAATGGGGTAATCGTCGTTTTCTCGGTCCGAATCGCTCTCGCTGCTGGCGGCCATGATTGTAAACAATGTGCAGATGTGAGGAGCTCCACAACCTGTGACGTCACGCTACTTCCGGTACAGGCAAGGCTTTTTTATCAGCGACTAAAAGTTGCGAACTTTATCGTCGATGTTCTCTACTAAATCCTTTCAGCAAAAATATGGCAATATCGCGAAATGATCAAGTATGACACATAGAATGGATCTGCTATCCCCGTTTAAATACGAAAATTTCATTTTAGTAGGCCTTTAATGCGCCTTTTAATCAGGTGCGCCTTTTGTATGAAAATAGACCTGAATAGACCAGCTCATCAGAAGTGCGCCCTATGGTCCAGAAAAATACGGTATCTATTTGAAATATTGCAATACTGCAGATATCAATGACAGAAACTGGTGTAAAGTAAATAGTTCAATTTCCCAGTCTTGAAGAATTATCGCCACTTTCTTTAGCCCAGAAACTTTGGTCCCTTTAGATTCCAGGGGTGTCCAAAGTGCGGCCCGGGGGCCATTTGCGGCCCGCAGCTAATTGTTTACCGGCCCGCCACACATTGTGCAAAAATTGCAAAAATTTATAATATTGCAAAAATTTTAAAAAACATTTTAAAAAAGTGGAATGAGGTGAAATCTAACAAGAAAAAGTTGCAATGTTGACACAAAGCTGCCATGCAGGCTTTTATTTTCTTTAGTCTTTGTTTATTTTTATTTTTTTTGCCATTGCTAAAAAAAAAAAAAGACCAAAAATCTATGTTATAATTCATTATTAGGGATAAATGCGTTAAAATGTAATATCGGAAATTATCGGTATCGTTTTTTTAATTATCTGTATCGGGTTTTTTTTTTTTTTTTTTTTTTTTTTTTTAATTAAATCCACATAAAAAACACAAGATACACTTACAATTAATGCACCAACCCAAAAAACCTCCCTCCTCATTCACACAAAAGGGTTGTTTCTTTCTGTTATTAATATTCTGGTTCCTACATTATATATCAATATATATCAATATATATCAATACAGTCTGCAAGGGATACAGTCCGTAAGCACACATGATTGTGCGTGCTGCTGCTCCACTAATAGTACTAACCTTTAACAGTTAATTTGACAAATTTTCATTAATTACTAGTTTCTATGTAACTGTTTTTATATTGTTGTACTTTCTTTTTTATTCAAGAAAATGTTTTTAATTTATTTATCTTATTTTATTTTATATATATTTTTTAAAAGTACCTTATCTTCACCATACCTGGTTGTCCAAATTAGACATAATAATGTGTTAATTCCACGACTGTATATATCGGTCGATATCGGTATCGGTAATTAAAGAGTTGGACAATATCGGAATATCGGATATCGGCAAAAAGCCATTATCGGACATCCCTATTAAGTATTACTTAAAAAATATGACTTTAAAATGTTTTATGTGGAAAAAATATTGCATATATCGTGTGGTTGCCATATAACGACATCAAAGTTTTATTTGACAAAAGAGCATAAAACAAACAAAATAATAGTTCAAATGTAAAATGGACAGATATATCTGAAGTTGATCTCGTAATTTAAGTGTTAAAAGTTAAAAAAAAACTAATAAAAATGTATCACTTTATGAGTGGGGGTCCTTTTGGATCCCAAATATATTTAGTAGGATTTTATTTAACTTTTCACTGTGATTACTCAAAAATATTAAAGAATTAAAATCAATGGTGTCCTGCATTATTGATCTTTTAAGGCTCTAATACAGGGGTCACCAACGCGGTGCCCGCGGGCACCAGGTAGCCCGTAAGGACCAGATGAGTAGCCCGCTGGCCTGTTCTAAAAATAGCTCAAATAGCAGCACTTACCAGTGAGCTGCCTCTATTTTTTAAATTGTATTTATTTACTAGCAAGCTGGTCTCGCTTTGCTCGACATTTTTAATTCTAAGAGAGACAAAACTCAAATAGAATTTGAAAATCCAAGAAAATATTTTAAAGACTTGGTCTTCTTTTGTTTAAATAAATTCATTAATTTTTTTACTTTGCTTCTTATAACTTTCAGAAAGACAATTTTAGAGAAAAAATACAACCTTAGAAATGATTTTAGGATTTTTAAACACATATACCTTTTTACCTTTTAAATTCCTTCCTCTTCTTTCCTGACAATTTAAATCAATGTTCAAGTAAATTTATTGTTTTTATTGTAAAGAATAATAAATACATTTTAATTTAATTCTTCATGTTAGCTTCTGTTTTTTCGACGAAGAATATTTGTGAAATATTTCTTCAAACTTATTATGATTAAAATTAAAAAAATATATTCTGGCAAATCTAGAAAATCTGTAGAATCAAATTTAAATCTTATTTCAACGTCTTTTGAAGTTCTTTGAAAATTTTTGTTCTGGAAAATCTAGAAGAAATAATGATTTGTCTTTGTTAGAAATATAGCTTGGTCCAATTTGTTATATATTCTAACAAAATGTAGATTGGATTTTAACCTATTTAAAACATATCAAAATTCTAAAATTAATCTTAATCAGGAAAAATTACTAATTATGTTCCATAAATTCTTTTTTTAATTTTTTCAAAAAGATTCGAATTAGCTAGTTTTTTTCTCTTCTTTTTTTCGGTTGAATTTTGAATTTTAAAGAGTCGAAATTGAAGATAAACTATGTTTCAAAATTTTATTGTCATTTTTTTCGTGTTTTCTCCTCTTTTAAACCGTTCAATTAAGTGTAAATATAATTTATTATTAATAATAACAGAGTTAACGGTAAATTGAGCAAATTGGCTATTTCTGGCAATTTATTGAAGTGTGTATCAAACTGGTAGCCCTTCGCATTAATCACTACCCAAGAAGTAGCTCTTGCTTTCAAAAAGGTTGGTGACCCCTGCACTAATACTAAATACTGCATATTTCAGTTTTACTATAAAAAACAAAGTTGTCTTTGACAGAACAGGCATAAAACCTTTTTCTTTTTTTTTTACTTTATATCAACCTGAAGTTGATATAGAGATTTACTGTAAGCGTTAAATAAAATATAATAATAATTTGACTTATTTTTAACATTTTAATGACTGAGACCCTTTATGGTGCCCGGTAGCCCTAAAGGTTAAAAAAAAAAAATCCATATATTTTGTTATGGTTTGAAAATGAAAAATATCAAAATGGCTAGTGGAAAAAGTTTGGACACCCCTGCTTTAGAAGGAGACTTTTTATCTGCTTTCATGCACAAATTTCAGCTGGAGAATTTGAATGAGAGGAGATTTAGCTCGGGGCCTCCGCCTTCGCCTGACTTTCCCGTCGCCCTTTCTGTTGTTTGATTTAAACAAGGCAGTCCATGTTGATGGAATTGAGCGGGGATCCGAGAAAACACAACTATAAGGACACATAGCGAGACCGAGGTTGAAGTCTATTATCTATGGGCCATTTCCTACGCTGCGCTCCATCACGCCACGGGGGTGACAACAGTAGAGACGCGTGGTCAGAGAGCTGGCGCTCAGCTGCGATGTCCGCGGACAGAGCGCCGAGACAACACGTCGCTCAGAACCCTTTCATTCTGGCCCGTATCTTTCTGTGTTTGGACATCTGGATGTCATCAGCGGCACGGAGCCAGGCCGCCGGCGGACCACAGACAAGAGCTTACAATAAGGTTAGGGATTCGGGCTCGTCAGCGGAACAATGAGCTACGTCAACGGATGGACGGACGACAGCTTTTTCTCTCGTCATTAGCATTGTGGAGCTGAGAAAAAAAAAAGAAATGAGCTTTTTTTTTCTCTATCGTGCTGTAGCTCATTAGGAGTGTTTTCGCTTTGTTCTTCTTGGCTTTACGTCTAAATGTTGGGTGACGATCATGTGGCTGACGCGTAGGAATATTCTTAAGATGAAGCTACAATACACTACCGTTCAAAAGTTTGGGGTCACATTGAAATGTCCTTATTTTTGAAGGAAAAGCACTGTACTTTTCAATGAAGATAACTTTAAACTAGTCTTAACTTGAAAGAAATACACTCTATACATTGCTAATGTGGTAAATGACTATTCTAGCTGCAAATGTCTGCTTTTTGGTGCAATGTCTACATAGGTCAGGGGTCGGCAACCCGCGGCTCCGGAGCCGCATGCGGCTCTTTGACCACTCTGATGCGGCTCAGCTGCATACTTGCCGACCCTCCCGGTTTTCTGACGGTGGCCGTATAAGTTAAAAAGTTAACTTTAACACTGTTACGTTACAAATATGCGCCACACTGTGAACCCACACCAAAAAAGAATGACAAAAACATTTCTGGAGAACATCCGCACCGTAACACAACACAACAAATACCCAGAATCCCATGCAGCCCTAACTCTTCCGGTCTACATTATACACCCCCTCTACCACCAAACCCCCCCACACATCAACCCCCCCCCCCCCTCCCCCTCTCCATGTGTCGGTTGAGCGGAAGAGTTAGTGCTGCATGGGATTCTGGGTATTTGTTGTGTTGTGTTTATGTTGTGTTACAGTGCAGATGTTCTCCAGAAATGTGTTTGTCATTCTTTTTTGGTGTGGGTTCAAAGTGTGGCGCATATTTGTAACGTAACAGTGTTAAAGTTGTTTTTGTACGACTACCGTCAGTGTAACAAGTATGCCTTGCTGGCACTTACGTGATCAAGCAAAAGCTACATTCAACATGTGGCCGAACAGGTACGCTGTTTGAGCAGGCTGTAGAGGGCGCTAAAAGCAGTGCCAGCACATCCTGAAATTTGGGAGTCTCCCGGAAAATTGAGGGTTGGCAAGAAAGACGCTATCAAGCGCCATTCAATTAAAAGTCGCGGGCCGCACTAACATTACATTTCCTTATTAAGATGCGTGCCGGTGCGTGTGTCAGAGACCCCTGGTTAACATAGCGCAAAGCAATTTAAGCTTTGTGTGCAGTGTTTTTCATTTTAAATTTTCAAATTTTTTTTGTGGCTCCCATTGTTTTCTTTAATTTGTGAAACTTTCCAAAATGGCTCTTTGAGTGGTAAAAGTTGCCGACCCCTGACATAGGTGTATAGAGGCCCATTTCCAGCAACTATCACTCCAGTGTTCTAATGGTACAATGTGTTTGCTCATTGGCTCAGAAGGCTAATTGATGATTAGAAAACCCTTGTGCAATCATGTTCACACATCTGAAAACACTTTAGCTCGTTACCGAAGCTACAAAACTAACCTTCCTTTGAGCAGATTGAGTTTCTGGAGCATCACGTTTGTGGGCTCAATTAAACGCTCAAAATGGCCAGAAAAAGAGAACTTTCATCTGAAACTCGACAGTCTATTCTTGTTCTTAGAAATGATGGCTATTCCACAAAATTGTTTGGGTGACCCCAAACTTTTGAACGGTAGTGTATGTCCTCGCATATTCAAGTAAAGTCAAGTACAGACATATGCGGACAGTTCCAAAACTTGTTTTCACAATTAAAACGATTAAGTATGGGAAAATGTATTGCTAACCCATTAATAGATATTCCACAAAAGTATTTGGCCACCTGCCTTGACTCACATATGAACTTGAAGTGCCATCCCACGGAATAGTCCAAAATGTTTTGGTATCCTGGAGCATTCAAAGTTCCTTTCACTGGAACTAACACCTGAAAAACCACCCCACACCATAATTCCTCCTCCACCAAATTTCACACTCGGCACAATGCAGTCGGAAATGTAGCGTTCTCCTGGCAACCTCCAAACCCAGACTGGTTCATCAGATTGCCAGATGGAAAAGCGTGATTCATCAGTCCAGAAAAGGCGTCTCCACTGCTCTAGAGTCCGGTGGCGACGTGCTTTACACCAGTGGTCCCCAACCACCGATTGGTACCGGGCCGCACAAGAAATCAAAAAAAAAAAAATTTTTTTATTTTTTTATTTTTATTTTTTTAATGAAATCAACATAAAAAACACAATATATACATTATATATCAATATAGATCAATACAGTCTGCATGGATACAGTCCGTAAGCACACATGATTGTATTAATTTAGGTAAAAAAAAAATAAAAAAAAATTAATTTTTTTTTAATCCCCTCCCCCCACCGGTCCGTGGGACAAATTTTCAAGCGTTGACCGGTCCGCAGCTACAAAAAGGTTGGGGACCACTGCTTTACACCACTGCATCCCACGCTTTGCATTGGACTTGGTGAAAAATACGACGGAAAAAAAATAAAAAACATAAAAAGTGGTATAAAAGAGCAAACAGGTGAAATGTAACAAGAAAATGTTGCATTATTTACTCTAATAACACAAAACTGTCATGCAGGCTGTTTCTTTCTTTAAAAAATAATAATGAATCAAAATCAATGTCATTATGAATTATTGACCTATTCAAGGCTCCATTTACTTCACATTAAATATTCCACTTTGAGATATTTTGGGGGGAAAATGTTGCATATTTTTTGGTTGCCATTTAAAAAACAACGTTTGTTTTTTTTTAAAAAAGGGCCTAAAACGAACAATCAAAAAACAAACAACAATAAAACTTATAATTGACGGATAGATCTGAAGTTGATCTTGAGACTATTGTGGTAAAAGTTTTAAAAAATGTTGGATTTATTTTTTTAAACTTTACTGAGCAGTACCCTTTTGGATCCCCAATCATTTTAGTGGGACTTTTTTTTTTTCAAGTGTCATTGCTCAAAAAAATAATGAATGTTGTTATGAGTTATTTACCTTTTTAAGACTCCAATTATTATATAATCTCAAATATTCCACTTTAAAATTTTATTGCATATATTTATTGCAAAATATTGCATATTTTGTGGGTTTTTTTCCATAAAAAAACACGGTTTTCCTTGACAAAAATGGCATACAACTTAAATTTTTAAAAGCGCTATATTGACAGATAGACCTAATGTTGATCTAGAGATTTAAGTAGAGAGGCCGTGCCAGCAATCGGAGGGTTGCTGGTTACTGGGGTTCAATCCCCACCTTCTACCATCCTAGTCACGTCCGTTGTGTCCTTGGGCAAGACACTTCACCCTTGCTCCTGATGGCTGCTGGTTAGCGCCTTGCATGGCAGCTCCCGCCATCAGTGTGTGAATGTGTGTGTGAATGGGTGAATGTGGAAATACTGTCAAAAGCGCTTTGAGTACCTTGGAGGTAGAAAAGCGCTATACAAGTATAACCCTTTTATTTATTTATTTATAATAATAATAATAATAGTAAATAATGACTATTATTATTATTATTATAAATAAATAAATGGGTTATACTTTTATAACTTTATTTATTTATTTATAATAATAATAATAATAATAATAGTAAATAATGACTATTATTATTATTATTATAAATAAATAAATAAATGGGTTATACTTTTATAACTTTATTTATTTATTTATTTATAATAATAATAATAATAATAATAGTAAATAATGACTATTATTATTATTATTATTATAAATAAATAAATAAATGGGTTATACTTTTATAACTTTATTTATTTATTTATTTATTTATAATAATAATAATAATAATAGTAAATAATGACTATTATTATTATTATTATAAATAAATAAATAAATGGGTTATACTTTTATAACTTTATTTATTTATTTATTTATAATAATAATAATAATAGTAAATAATGACTATTATTATTATTATTATTAGGTCTATCTGTCAATATAGCGGTTTTAAAGATTTAAGTTGTATGCCATTTTTGTCAAGGAAAACCGTGTTTTTTATGGAAAAAAAACAAAATATGCAATATTTTGCAATAAATATATGCAATAAAATTTTAAAGTGGAATATTTGAGATTATATAATTATTTATTAATTATATTATAATTATTATTTATTAATTATATTATAATTATTTATTAATTATATTATAATCATATAAATGACATATTTTTAATATTTTTTTTGACCAAAACCCTTTGGATCAAGCCTGAGTGAAGGCCTAAATGTATCTTTTTTTTATACATATATTGTAATGGTTTTTAAAATTAAAAATATCAAAATGGCCCCCGCTTGTTTTGATTTTTCAGTGTGCGGCCTTCAGTGGAAAAAGTTTGGACACCCCTGGCTTAGATGCAGCTGCTCGGCCATGGAAACCCATTCCATGAAGCTCTCTGCGTACTGTACGTGGGCTAATTGGAAGGTCACATGAAGTTTGGAGCTCTGTAGCAACTGACTGGGCAGAAAGTCTTTGTACTATGCGCTTCAGCATCCGCTGACCTCTCTGTCAGTTTACGTGGCTTACCACTCGGTGGCTGAGTTGCTGTTGTTCCCAAACTCTTCACTTTTCTTATAATAAAGTTGACTTTGGAATATTTAGGAGCGAGGAAATTTCACGACTGGATTTGTTGCACAGGTGGCATCCTATGACAGTTCCACGCTGGAAATCACTGAAAGCGGCCCATTCTTTCACAAATGTTTGTAGACACAGTCTCCATGCCTAAGTGCTTGATTTTATACACCTGGCCAAGTGATTGGGACACCTGATTCTCATCATTTGGATGGGTGGCCAAATACTTTTGGCAATATAGTGTATGTCTGCATTCCTAAAAGTTAACATTAGACCTAAAATATTACAATATTGTACAAAAGCAGTGAAGTTGGCGCGTTGTGTAAATGGTAAATAAAAACAGAATACAATGATTTGCAAATCCTTTTTAACTTATATTCAATTGAATAGACTGCAAAGACAAGATACTTAAGGTTCGAACTGGAAAACTTTAATTTGCAAATATTAGCTCATTTGGAATTTGATGCCTGCAACATGTTTAGAAAAAAATGGCACAAGTGGCAAAAAAAGACTGAAAAAAGTTGAGGAATGCTCATCAAACACTTATTTGGAGCATCCCACAGGTGAACAGGCTAATTGGGAACAGGTGGGTGCCATGATTGGGTATAAAAGCAGCTTCCATGAAATGCTCAGTCATTCACAAACAAGGATGGGGGCGAGGGTCACCACTTTGTCAACAAATGCGTGCGCAAATAGTTTAAGAACAACATTTCTCAACCAGCTATTGCAAGGAATTTAGGGAATTCACTATCTAAAAGGTTCAGAGAATCTGCACGTACGCAAGGCTGAAAACCAATGCCTGTGAACTTCGATCCCCCATCAAAAACCGACATCAGTGTGTAAAGGATATCACCACATGGGCTCAGGAACACTTCAGAAAACCACTGTCAGTAACTACAGTTGGTCGCTACATCTGTAAGTGCAAGTTCAAACTATGCAAAGCCAAAGCCATTTATCAACAACACCCAGAAACGCCACTGGCTTCGCTGGGCCCGAGCTCATCTAAGATGGACTGATGCAAAGTGTTAAAGTGTTCTGCGGTCTGACGAGTCCACATTTCAAAATGTTTTCGGGAACCGTAGACCTCGTGTCCTCCGGAACAAAGAGGAAAAGAACCATCCGGATTGTTCTAGGCGCAAAGTGTAAAAGCCAGCATGTGTGATGGTATGGGGGTGTATTAGTGCCCAAGGCATGGGTAACTTTACACATCTGTGAAAGCGCCATTAATGCTGAAAGGTACATACAGGTTTTGGAGCAACTTATGTTGCCATCCAAGCAACGTTATCATGGACGCCCCTGCTTATTTCAACAGTGTGGCTTCATAGTAAAAAAGTGCGGGTACCAGAAATTAAAAATGTGTGGTGCAATATGAAGCCTAAAATACCACAACTGAGACCCCCGGACTGTTGAACAACTTAAGCTGTACATCAAGCAAGAATGGGAAATAATTCCACCTGAAAAGCTTCAAAAATGTGTCTCCTCAGTTCCCAAACCTTTACTGAGTGTTGTTCAAAGGAAAGGCCGTGTAACACAGTGGTAAAAATGCCCCTGTGACAACTTTTTTTTGCAATGTGTTGCTGCCATTAAATTCTAAGTTAATGATTATTTGCAAACAAAAAAATTACGTTTCTCAGTTGGAACATTAAGAATCTTGTCTTTGCAGTCTATTCAATTGAATATAAGTTGAAAAGGATTTGCAAATCATTGTATTCTGTTTTTATTTACGAATTACACAACGTGCCAACTTCACTGGTTTTGGGTTTTGTACCTTCCACATAAAGTGTTTAAAGGCCTACTGAAAGCCACTACTAGCGACCACGCAGTCTGATAGTTTATATATCAATGATGAAATCTTAACATTGCAACACATGCCAATACGGCCGGGTTAACTTATAAAGTGACATTTAAAACTTCCCGGGAAATATCCGGCTGAAACGTCGCGTATGATGACGCATGCGCGTGACGAAGTCAGAGTGACGGAAGTTATGGTACCCGTAGAATCCTATACAAAAAGCTCTGTTTTCATTTCATAATTCCACAGTATTCTGGACATCTTTTGCAATTTGTTTAATGAACAATGACGGCTGCAAAGAAGACAGTTGTAGGTGGGATCGGTGTATTAGCAGCGGACTACAGCAACACAACCAGGAGGACTTTGTTGGAGCGCTAGCCGCGCTAGCCGCCGACCTCACCTTGACTTCCTACGTCTCCGGGCCGCCAAACGCATCGGGTGAAGTCCTTCGTCCTTCTGCCGATCGCTGGAACGCAGGTGAGCACGGGTGTTGATGAGTAGATGAGGGCTGGCTGGCGTAGGTGGAGAGCTAATGTTTTTAGCATTGCTCTGTGAGGTCCCGTTGCTAAGTTGCTAAGTTAGCTTCAATGGCGTCGTTAGCACAGCATTGTTAACCTTCGCCAGCCTGGAAAGCATTAACCGTGTATTTACATGTCCACGGTTTAATAGTATTGTTGATTTTCTATCTATCCTTCCAGTCAGGGGTTTATTTTTTTGTTTCTATATGCAGTTAAAGCACGATGCTATCACGTTAGCTCGTAGCTAAAGCATTTCGCCGATGTATTGTCGTGGAGATAAAAGGCACTGAATGTCCATTTCGCGTGCTCGACTCTCATTTTCAAGAGGATATAGTATCCCAGGTGGTTTAAAATACAAATCCGTGATCCACAATAGAAAAAGGAGAGAGTGTGGAATCCAATGAGCCAGCTTGTACCTAAGTTACGGTCAGAGCGAAAAAAGATGCGTCCTGCACTGCACTCTAGTCCTTCACTGTAACGTTCCTCATCTCCGAATCTTTCATCCTCGCTCAAATTAATGGGGTAATCGTCGCTTTCTCGGTCCGAATCTCTCTCGCTCCATTGTAAACAACGGGGAATTGTGAGGAATACTAGCTCCTGTGACGTCACGCTACTTCCGCTACAGGCAAGGCTTTTTTTTTTTATCAGCCAGCAAAAGTTGCGAACTTTATCGTCGATTTTCTCTACTAAATCCTTTCAGCAAAAATATGGCAATATCGCGAAATGATCAAGTATGACACATAGAATGGATCTGCTATTCCCGTTTAAATAAAAAAAAATCATTTCACTAGGCCTTTAAAGTCAATGGAGCGAGGTTTCACAAGCAGTGAAAGTTAGCCATTTGTAAATTAAAGGGTAATAAATAGAACATAAAGTTGAATGCTCTGACATTATACTGGAAGGAAACACTAGATTTTTCTATTGGACGGTTTTGGATGTAATTCTACACAAAGTCAACAAGCAGTGACCTAAAATGTATTTTGCATGTGGACTAAAGGCCACAGCTGACAGTCTGGGCTTCAACAACCCCTCGTGTGGAAACCATGAACACAAGTCTCAGCTACAAAATGTGCACATAACCTTCAAGGCAGCGTTGCCAAAATGTAGGGAAAAAAAAGTGATGTCGAAAGTAGGCGAGGCGTAAAAGTGCCGCTCGTCGCCGTTGAAAGCTTTCGTCCCGCACTCTGCAGGCGGAAATTACACGGCGCGACCACACGGGGGAGGGGATACGCCTCGGAAACGACTGAGCAGACGGCTCCGCCTCTTCCCGGCTGCGTGAGGAACATATTGCACCATCAATCAAAAAGTTATTCTTTTTTTTTTTTTCCACACTCAGTCAACCTTTGTGTCGCTCTGCAAAGATGACAAATTGTCCCCTGAGCAGACGCGCACTGCAAAAAAAACCTGTCAGTGCCTTGACGTGACAAAATAAAACGGGTCGACGAGGTTTTGAAGAGCTCTAACAAAGCCCCTCCTGAGCTGTGCGAGTCTACAAAAAGTCTTCCTAAATGTAAGGAGGTCTTATTATGTTCCCATTGAGAAGCAGCCTGACACACTTGAAAGCCTCCAGGACGCACACACACACACACACACTAAGTAGTACACACTTACTCATTTTTGTCCACAGCCAACAGCAGCCGCTCACCTTCCGCCTCAATCAGCAGCTTCAACGACGTGGGGTGACTCTGCGGAGCGACACATGAGGCGGATTAGTTCTGGAGGTTCTGGATCGTCTGAGAGGACGGGACGCTGATTGTGTGCCGCTGTTCAAAGCGCTCGGAGGAAGACGTCGGAATTTGAAGTTCCGTAGCGAAGAATGCACCGCATACTGATTTCATGGCCGTGTCAATGCTAACAGACCGCAGAGTGTATTATTATTATTAATAAACAAACATGTCCACTGCTCTCTGTGGGATCCACTTAATTGACAATATCTTCGGTTCGGGGGGGGGGGACTTTTGGGAGAAGTGGAGTGCATTTCCATCGAAGACATTGAAGAGGTCTGTCTATTACCCAAACGGTTGAAAGAGCCATATTGGACCAAAAAAAAAAATAATCTAAAGCTTTTGATTGATTGATTGATTGAGACTTTTATTAGTAGGTTGCACAGTGAAGTACATATTCCGTACAATTGACCACTAAATGGTAACACCCGAATAAGTTTTTCAACTTGTTTAAGTCGGGGTCCACTTAAATTGATTCATGATACAGATATATACTATCATATATACTATCATCATAATACAGTCATCACACAAGATAATCACATTGAATTATTTAATTATTTACAATCAGGGGTGTGGGGGGGGGGGGGGGGGGATATGGACATCAAATAGTGGACATAGAGAGAGAGAGAGAGAGAGATCAGAAGGCATTACAAAAAGAAAAAGTATCTGCATTTGATTGTTTACATTTGATTATTAGCAATCCGGGGAGGGTGTTAGTTTAGGGTTGTAGCTGCCTGGAGGTGAACTTTTATTGCGGTTTTGAAGGAGGATAGAGATGCCCTTTCTTTTATACCTGTTGGGAGCGCATTCCACATTGATGTGGCATAGAAAGAGAATGAGTTAAGACCTTTGTTAGTTCGGAATCTGGGTTTAACGTGGTTAGTGGAGCACCCCCTGGTGTTGTGGTTATGGCGGTCATTTAAGGAAGTAGTTTGACATGTACTTCGGTATCAGGGAGGTGTAGCGGATTTTATAGACTAGGCTCAGTGCAAGTTGTTTAACTCTGTCCTCCACCTTGAGCCAGCCCACTTTAGAGAAGTGGGTAGGAGTGAGGTGGGATCTGGGGTGGAGGTCTAGAAGTAACCTGACTAGCTTGTTCTGGGATGTTTGGAGTTTAGATTTGAGGGTTTTGGAGGTGCTAGGGTACCAGGAGGTGCATGCGTAATCGAAAAAGGGTTGAACGAGAGTTCCCGCCAGAATCCTCAAGGTGCTTTTGTTGACCAGAGAGGAAATTCTGTAGAGAAATCTCGTTCGTTGGTTAACCTTTTTGATTACCTTGGTTGCCATTTTATCACAGGAAAGGTTAGCCTCTACAATGGAACCTAGGTAGGTGACCTCATCTTTCCTGGTGATGACACTGTCACCTACTTTTATGGTGAAGTCATTGACTCTCTTAAGTTTGATGTGGGACCCAAACAGGATGGATTCTGTTTTACCCAAGTGGATGGATAGCTTGTTGTCAGCGAGCCAGGTGCAAGTTCTACAGAGCTCAGCACTGAGGATTTTCTCATGGCCGTGTTATGAAAGTGTTAAAATGAAAGCAACACATGACGTAAGTCAGTGTTTTACAACCTTTTATGAGCCAAGGCAAAAATGTTTGCGTTGAAAAAATCCAGAGGCACACCACCAGCAGAAATCATTAAAAAACGAAACTCAGTTAAAGGCCTACTGAAAGCCACTACTAGCGACCACGCAGTCTGATAGTTTATATATCAATGATGAAATCTTAACATTGCAACACATGCCAATACGGCCGGGTTAACTTATAAAGTGACATTTTAAAATTCCCGCCACACTTCCGATTGAAAAAGCCTTCGGAGGATGAGTATGCGCGTGACGTCAATCATTGACCCGGAAGTGTTGGTACCCCATTGAATACAATACAAAAAAGCTCTGTTTTCATTTCATAATTCCACAGCATACTGGACATCTGTGTTGGTGAATCTTTTGCAATTTGTTTAATGAACAATGGAGGCTGCAAAAAAGAACGTTGTAGGTGGGATCGGTGTATTAGCGACTGGCTGTAGCAACACAACAGGGATTACTCACTTGGACAGCAGACGCGCTAGCCGATGCTAACCGGCCATCGCACGGATGATCGGGTGAAGTCCTTCGTCGCGCCGTCGATCGCTGGAACGCAGGTGAGCACGGGTGTTGATGAGCTGGGCAGATGAGGGCTGGCTGGCGTAGGTGGAGCGCTAATGTTTTTATCATAGCTCTGTGAGGTCCGGTTGCTAAGTTGCTAAGTTAGCCTTAGCGTCGTTAGCAACAGCATTGTTAAGCTTTGCCAGGCTGAGATCTATTAACCATGTAGTTACATGTACATGGTTTAATACTATTGTCGATCTTCTGTCTATCCTTCCAGTCAGGGGTTTATTTATTTTGTTTCTATCTGCATTTGAGACAGATGCTATCACGTTAGCTCGTAGCTAATGCTAATGAGCTTCGTCGATGTATTGTCGTGGAGATACAAGTCACTGTTAATGTCCATTTCGGGTTCTCGACTCTCATTTTCAAGAGGATATAGTATCCGAGGTGGTTTAAAATACAAATCCGTGATCCACAATAGAAAAAGAAGAGAGTGTGGAATCCAATGAGTCAGCTTGTACCTAAGTTACGGTCAGAGCGAAAAAAAATATGTATTTCACTGCATTCTAGTCCGTCACTCTAACGTTCCTCGTCCACGAATCTTTCATCCTCGCTCAAATTAATGGGGTAATGGTCCGAATAGCTCTAGCTGCGTTGAAAACAATAGGAAAATATGAGGGAGTGAACAACTGACAACGTCATCACGCTACTTCCGGTAGGGGCAAGGTTTTTTTTTAATCAGAGACCAAAAGTTGCTAACTTTATCGACGTTGTTCTATACTAAATCCTTTCAGCAAAAATATGGCAATATCGCGAAATGATCAATTATGACACATAGAATGGATCTGCTATCCCCGTTTAAATAAAAAAAAAAAATTTCAGTAGGCCTTTAAAAAGTCGTTGTCGCAATTGTTGGATATGACTTTAAACCATAACCAAGCATGCATCACTGTAGCTCTTGTCTCAAAGTAGGTGACTTATTTTGAGTTTTTTGCTGTTTTCCTGTGTGTAGTGTTTTAATGCTTGTCCTGCGCTCCCATTTTGGTGTCTTTTTCTCTTTTTTTGGTATTTTTCTGTAGCAGTTTCATGTCTTCCTTGGAGCGATATTTCCGCATCTACTTTGTTTTAGCAATCAATAATATTTCAGTTGTTTTTATCCTTCTTTGTGGGGACATTGTTGATTGTCATGTCATATACGGATGTACATTGTGGACGCCGCCTTTGCTCCACAGTAAGTCTTTGCTGTCGTCCAGCATTCTGTTTTTGTTTACTTTGTAGCCAGTTAAATTTTAGTTTCGTTCTGCATAGCCTTCCCTAAGCTTCAATGCCTTTTCTTAGGGGCACTCACCTTTTGTTTATTTTTGGTTTAAGCATTCGACACCTTTTTACCTGCACACTGCCTCCCGCTGTTTCCAACATCTACAAAGCAATTAACTACCGGCTGCCACCTACTGATATGGAAGAGTATTACACGGTTACTCTGCCGAGCTCTAGACAGCACCGACACTCAACAACAACACATCATTTGCAGACTATAATTACTGGTTTGCAAAAAATATTTTTAACCAAATACGTGAAATTAGATAATCTCCCACGGCACACCAGACTGTATCTCACGGCACACTAGTGTGCCGCGGCGGCACAGTGGTTAAAAAACACTGACGAAAGTGTCTATTTTAGCTATAATAGCCTACTATCAAAAGGAGTACGTGTCGCAGGCTGACGCAAATCTTCATTGACAGAAATGTTTAAATGTAATAGTTATTCTACAACATTGGAAAACTAAATCACTAATCTTCGTCTCCATGGCGACAAATAAAGTACGTTTCTTACAAGTATCATCCCTGCAGGACGAGGAATAGCTAACCATGCTTCACTACACACCGTAGCTCACCGGCGTCACAATGTAAACAAACGCAAAGGTGGATCTACACCTGACATCCACTGTAATGATACCAAGTACAGGAGCGTATCTAGTCGATACTACTATGATTACATCTATATTTTTTAGCATCACAAAATATTATTTCGTTTTTTTAAAATGTCTATTATGTTTATAAACTCAGGAAATATGTCCCTGTACACATGAGGACTTTGAATATGACCAATGTATGATCCTGTAACTACTTGGTATCAGATCGATACCCAAATTTGTGGTATCATCCAAAACTAATGTAAAGTATCAAAACAACAGAAGAATATGTGATTATTACATTTTAACAGACGTGTAGATAGAACATGTTAAAAGAGAAAGTAAGCCGATATTAACAGTAAATGAACAAGAAAATAATAATAATGCATTTTTACAGCTTGTCCTAATTTTGACAAAAGAATAGAATGATAAATGACACAATATGTTACTGTATATGTCAGCAGCTAAATTAGGAGCCTTTATTTGCTTACTTATTAATAAAAGACAAGTTGTCTTGTAACATATGTTTAATGTACCCTAAGATTTTTTGTTTAAAAAAAGCCAATAATGACATTTTTTGTTATCCCCTTTATTTAGAAAAGTACTGAAAAATACCGAAACGTACCAAAATGTATTTTGGTACCGGTACCAAAATATTGGAACCCTAGTCTATAGGTGTCATTTCAAGATCAATAGGGTTTTTAACGTCTTGCTTTTACATGTGAACGTATGAACAAGACTGGTAGAGAAGTGGGTGTGCAGTGTGGACCTTTAACTACCTTAACCTCTAAAAGCTTAGTGGCCACATATGTGGACAGCACCTTTTAGCTCTTATTTCCAAAATTGTGTACACTACTGAATTGGGGTCTTATGGCCACTTATGTGGACACTTATACTGCCATCTGGTGGTGTCAGAAGAGTATAACATACAATGGAATTTGGAAAAAAAAAAGTGTAAAAATAAAAATTAGCATGTCACTACACATGAAGTACACGTTTGTGTACTTATGGACTAAGTACATCATATAAAAAGATGATTTTTAGTTTTTATTCTAATTAGGGTCCAATAGGCCCAAATAGCAAAGAGAAATACAAGAAAGCATGTAAACAAACGGCTTGGGCCTTAAGAGGTTAATAATCTATTTTCTACCACTTGTCCTTAATAATGTTGACAAAATAATAGGTAGATAAATGATACAATATGTTACTGCATATGTCAGCAGCTAAATTAGGAGCCTTTGTTTGCTTACTTGCTAATAAAAGACAAGTTGTCTCGTATGTTCACTATTTTATGTAAGGACAAACTTGCAATAAGAAACATATGTTTGATGTACCCTAAGATTTGTTGTTAAAATAAAGCCATTAATGACATTTTTTGTGGTTCCCTTTGTTTACAAAAGTACTGAAAAGTACCAAAATAAATTTTGGTACCGCTACCAAAATATTGGTATCGGGACAACCCTAGTCTGTAGGTGTCATTTCAAGATCTATAGGGTTCTTAACCCCTTGCTTTTACATACAGGAGTACTCTGTGAACATATAAATAAGACTGGTAGAGAAGTGTGAGTGCAGTGTGGACCTTTAACTACCTTAACCTCTAAAGACTTAGTGGCCACATATGTGGACAGCACCTTTTAGCTCTTATTTCCAAAATTGTGTACACTACTGAATTGGGGTCTTATGGCCACTTATGTGGACACTTATACTGCCATCTGGTGGTGTCAGAAGAGTATAACATACAATGGAATTTGGAAAAAAAAAGTGTAAAAATAAAAATTAGCATGTCACTAAACATGAAGTACACGTTTGTGTACTTATGGACTAAGTACATCATATAAAAAGATGATTTTTAGTTGTCTCGTATGTTCACTATTTTATGTAAGGACAAACTAAGAAACATATGTTTAATGTACCCTAAGATTTTTTGTTAAAATAAAGCCAATAATGACATTTTTTGTTATCCCCTTTATTTAGAAAAGTACTGAAAAATACCGAAACGTACCAAAATACATTTTGGTACCGGTACCAAAATATTGGAACCCTAGTCTGTAGGTGTCATTTCAAGATCAATAGGGGTCTCAAAGGCCTACTGAAAGCCACTACTAGCGACCACGCAGTCTGATAGTTTATATATCAATGATGAAATCTTAACATTGCAACACATGCCAATACGGCCGGGTTAACTTATAAAGTGACATTTTACATTTCCCGCGAAATATCCGGCTGAAAACTTCTCGGTATGATGACGTTTGCGTGTGACGTCACGGGTTGAAGCAGACATTTTGGAATAGCACGGTAGTCGTCTGTTTTTACCACATAATTCCACAGTATTCTGGACATCTGTGTTGGTGAATCTTTTGCAATTTGTTTAATGAACAATGGAGACTGCAAAGAAGAAAGCTGTAGGTGGGATCGGTGTATTAGCGGCTGGCTACACCAACACAACCAGGAGGACTTTGAGTCGGATAGCAGACGCGCTATCCGACGCTAGCCGCCGACCGCACCGATGATCGGGTGAAGTCATTTGTCGCGCCGTCGATCGCTGGAACGCAGGTGAGCACGGGTGTTGATGAGCAGATGAGGGCTGGCGTAGGTGGAGAGCTAATGTTTTTAGCATAGCTCTGTCGAGGTCCTGTCGCTAAGTTAGCTTCAATGGCGTCGTTAGCAACAGCATTGCTAGGCTTCGCCAGGCTGGACAGCATTAACCGTGTGGTTACAGGTCCAGGGTTTGGTTCGGTGTCTCCTGATAGTACAAGTAATAATAGTATTGTTGATCTTCTGTCTATCCTTCCAGTCAGGGGCATGTTTCTTCTGTTTCTAGCCGCAGTTGAGCACGATGCTATCACGTTAGCTCCGAAGCTAAAGTGTTTCGCCGATGTATTGTCGTGGAGATAAAAGTCACTGTGGATGTCCATTTCGCGTTCTCGACTCTCATTTTCAAGAGGATATAGTATCCCAGGTGGTTTAAAATACAAATCCGTGTTCCACAATAGAAAAAGGAGAAAGTGTGGAATCCAATGAGCCAGCTTGTACCCAAGTTACGGTCAGAGCGAAAAAAGATACACTCTGGCGTCCTGCACTGCACTCTAATCCTTCACTCTCACTTTCCTCATCCACGAATCTTTCATCCTCGCTCAAATTAATGGGGTAATCGTCGCTTTCTCGGTCTCGCTGCTGGTGTAAACAATGTGCAGATGTGAGGAGCTCCTCAACCTGTGACGTCACGCTACTTCCGGTACAGGCAAGGCTTCTTTTTTTTATCAGCGACCAAAAGTTGCGAACTTTATCGTTGATGTTCTATACTAAATCCTTTCAGCAAAAATATGGCAATATCGCGAAATGATCAAGTACGACACATAGAATGGATCTGCTATCCCCGTTTAGATAAGAAAATCTCATTTCAGTAGGCCTTTAACGTCTTGCTTTTACATGGGAACGTATGAACAAGACTGGTAGAGAAGTGGGTGTGCAGTGTGGACTTTTGACTACCTTGATATCAACAGAGTACTCGATAGTGCCGATCAAAAGTTTGGAGACTCTTCCCCATATTCCTGACTGACAGGGCGTCTCCTCACTCCTGACTGCTGCTGTACATTTGCATTAAAGCATGCCGATGATGATTTAAGCATGTCCAGCTGGCAGTGATTTCACTTTGGATCGCACTTAAAGTACATTTTTGGGGTCGCCGCCAATGAAGAAAACAACGTGAACGCTTATCAGCGTCAGCGCAGCCAAGCCGAGCGGAGCGCAGCAAATCTTCGGGTATTTAACGCCACTCGTGGCAAACCGCACTTTAAGACAAACAAAACAACGACAATGCACGCGCGTAGAACTTAAACCCGCCACCCTGCTTTGTGGGGAAACGCCACACAGACGAGGGTTTTTCTATTGACGAGCGCTGGGAAATCCTCGCCGGGGCCGCTTTTTGCCGTCTTTTGAGAGGATTAAGCTTTGTATGCTTTTCCACTCGGCGGTGACGGCGCCACCAGCAGGCTCAGGACGGCGCTAGAGAAAGTCAAACCGAGACAGAGCTCGTCTCTTTCTAAAATGAAGCGGCAGCGCCGATCACACCTGCGGTTCATTCCGGGTCAGCGCCGACAAGAGGAAGCGCTCTGGGTTCAGTCATCCATCACCCCGCCAAACAGACAGGAATGTCGAGAGCAGAGGTGTCAAAGTCGTTTTCGCAGTTATAGTCGCGGTCAAAAGTTGACATACACTTGTATCGAACATCATGTCATGGCTGTCTTGAGTTTCCAATCATTTCTGCAACTCTTATTTTTCTGTGATAGAGAGATTGGAGCACATACTTGTTGGTCACCAAAAAACATTCATGAAGTTTGGTTCTTTTATTAATTTATAATGGGTCTACTGAAAAGGTGAGCAAATCTGCTGGGTCAGAAGTATACATACCACAGAACTTTCCTTATCTTTGTCCATGTGATGTCATATGAAACAAAAAATGGAGCTGTTTGGCCACAATACCCAGCAATATGTTTGGAGGAGAAAAGGTGAGGCCTTTAATCCCAGGAACATAATTCCTACCGCCAAGCATGGTGGTGGTAGTATTATGCTCTGGGCCTGTTTGGCTGCCAATGCAACTAACTAGTGCTTTAAATGGGACAATTAAAAGGAGGATTACCTCCAAATTCTTCAGGACAACCTAAGATCATCGGCCCGGAGGTTGGGTCTTGGGCGCAGTTGGGTGTTCCAACAGGACGATGACTCCAAACACACGTCAAAAGTGGTAAAGGAATGGCTAAATCAGGCTAGAATGAAGGTTTTAGAATGGCCTTCCCAAAGCCCTGACTTAAAGGCCTACTGAAATGATTTTTTTTTATTTAAACGGGAATAGCAGATCCATTCTATGTGTCATACTTGATCATTTCGCGATATTGCCATATTTTTGCTGAAAGGATTTAGTAGAGAAAATCGACGATAAAGTTCGCAACTTTTGCTCGCTGATAAAAAAAAAGCCTTGCCTGTAGCGGAAGTAGCGTGACGTCACAGGAGCTAGTATTCCTCACAATTCCCCGTTGTTTACAATGGAGCGAGAGAGTGACGATTACCCCATTAATTTGAGCGAGGATGAAAGATTCGTGGATGAGGAACGTTACAGTGAATGACTTGAGAGGCAGTGATGGACGTATCTTTTTTCGCTCTGACCGTAACTTAGGTACAAGCTGGCTCATTGGATTCCACACTCTCTCCTTTTTCTATTGTGGATCACAGATTTGTATTTTAAACCACCTGGGATACTATATCCTCTTGAAAATGAGAGTCGAGAACGCGAAATGGACATTCAGTGCCTTTTATCTCCACGACAATACATCGGCGAAATGCTTTAGCTACGAGCTAACGTGATAGCATCGTGCTTTAACTGCATATAGAAACAAAAAAATAAACCCCTGACTGGAAGGATAGATAGAAAATCAACAATACTGTTAAACCGTGGACATGTAAATACACGGTTAATGCTTTCCAGCCTGGTGAAGGTTAACAATGCTGTGCTAACGACGCCATTGAAGCTAACTTAGCAACTTAGCAACGGGACCTCACAGAGCTATGCTAAAAACATTAGCTTTCCACCTACGCCAGCCAGCCCTCATCTACTCATCAACACCCGTGCTCACCTGCGTTCCAGCGATCGGCAGAAGGACGAAGGACTTCACCCGATGCGTTTGGCGGCCCGGAGACGTAGGAAGTCAAGGTGAGGTCGGCGGCTAGCGCTCCAACAAAGTCCTCCTGGTTGTGTTGCTGTAGTCCGCTGCTAATACACCGATCCCACCTACAACTGTCTTCTTTGCAGCCTTCATTGTTCATTAAACAAATTGCAAAAGATGTCCAGAATACTGTGGAATTATGAAATGAAAACAGAGCTATTTGTATAGGATTCTACGGGTAACATAACTTCCGTTACTCTGACTTCGTCACGCGCATACGTCATCATACCGCGACGTTTCAGCCGGATATTTCCCGGGAAGTTTTAAATGTCACTTTATAAGTTAACCCGGCCGTATTGGCATGTGTTGCAATGTTAAGATTTCATCATTGATATATAAACTATCAGACTGCGTGGTCGGTAGTAGTGGCTTTCAGTAGGCCTTTAAACGTGTGGACAATGCTGAAGAAACAAGTCCATGTCAGAAAACCAACACATTTAGCTGAACTGCACCAATTTTGTCAAAAGGAGTGGTCAAAAATTCAACCAGAAGCTACCAAAAGTGCCTTATTGCAGTGAAACTCGCCAAGGGACATGTAAGCAAATATTAACATTGCTGTATGTATACTTTTGACCCAGCACATTTGCTCACATTTTCAGTAGACCCCTAATAAATTCATAAAAGAACTAAACAACAAGTATGTTGGTCACAACATAAGAGTTGTAGAAATTACTGGAAACTCAAGACAGCCATCACATTATGTTTACAAGTGTATCTAAACTTTCGACTACGACTGTATGTTTGCCCCCAGTATTAAAATTGTGTAATAGTATTATTACACAATTATAATACTATTATTAAAATTGTGTAATAACAGTATTCTAACAGTGAATACTATTATTACATAATTTTAATGCATTTTATTAGTAGATGTTTTTAAAAACCAAAAATGTAAAAAAAAATATGGTAAATTGCAATAATTTCACCTCCAAATGTAGTGTATATTACTGTAAATGGAAAAAAAGTACTGCTGTTGTTATGGTAAAAAAAAAAAAAAAAAGGCAGCTCAGTTGCCAGAATTTTACTGTAAAATTTACATTAGTTTTTTTTTACTGTAAATTTAAAAAAACTGCAATTTTACAGTAAAATTTTGGCACCTGAGCTGCCAGTCTGTTTGTTTTCACCGCAAATCAACAACTGTAGATTTTTCGGTGTATTACTGTAAATGCCAAAACGGCACCACAGTTTATTACAGTAAAAAAAAAAAAAAAGTACTGTTTTTTTTCATTTAGAGAAAAATGCTGTAAAAACCACAATCAATTTCACAATTTTACCATGAAATCTATTGCTACTTTTACATTGCACAATTTCATGGATAACTTGCTTTGAAATCATTATTGTTAGTATTTATTTCTATTTAAAAAATGGTTTGAATGTTTGATCATATATTTTTCCCTAATTAGACAATAGTGAAGATGTATGGAGTAATTTTTTTTTTTTAAGAAAGAATACGTTTAGTAAGAAAAGTTACAGTACTTTATTGATACATATTTGCAGGCTTTCGAGGGCCAAATAAAATGAAGAGGCGGTAAACATCTGGGCCCCCGGGCCTTGAGTTTGAAACCTGTGGTCTAGAGCAGTGGTCCCCAACCACCGGGCCGCACAAGAAATTATAAAAAATAAAAAATAAAAATAAAAATTTTTTTTTTTTTTTTTTTTAATGAAATTAACATAAAAAACACAATATATACATTATATATCAATATAAGGCAATACAGTCTGCAAGGATACAGTCCGTAAGCATGATTGTATTTATTTATGTAAAAAAAAAAAAAAAAAAATTTTTTTTTTTTTTTAAATACCCCCCCCCCCCACCGGTCCGTGGGACAAATTTTCAAGCGTTGACCGGTCCGCAGCTACAAAAAGGTTGGGGACCACTGGTCTAGAGCAGTGGTCCCCAACCACCGGGCCACGGCCCGGTACCGGTCCGTGGATTGATTGGTACCGGGCCGCACAAGAAATTAAAAAAAATAAAAAAATATTTTTATTTTGTATTTTTTTTATTTTATTAATTCAACATAAAAAACACAAGATACACTTACAATTAGTGCACCAACCCAAAAAACCTCCCTCCCCCATTTACACTCATTCACACAAAAGGGTTGTTTCTTTCTATTATTAATATTCTGCTTCCTACATTATATATCAATATAGAGCAGGGGTCACCAACCTTTTTGAAAGCAAGAGCTACTTCTTGGGTAGTGATTAATGCGAAGGGCTACCAGTTTGATACACACTTAAATAAATTGCCAGAAATAGCCAATTTGCTCAATTTACTTTTAACTCTATGTTATTATTAATAATTAATGATATTTACTCTTAATTGAACGGTTTAAAAGAAGAGAAAACACGAAAAAAATGACAATTAAATTTTGAAACATAGTTTATTTTCAATTTCGACTCTTTAAAATTCAAAATTCAACCGAAAAAAAGAAGAGAAAAACTAGCTAATTCGAATCTTTTAATGGAACATCATTAGTAATTTTTCCTGATTAAGATTAATTTTAGAATTTTGATGACATGTTTTAAATCTGCACTTTGTTAGAATATATAACAAATTGGACCAAGCTATATTTCTAACAAAGACAAATCATTATTTCTTCTAGATTTTCCAGAACAACATTTTTAAAAGAAATTCAAAAGACTTTGAAATAAGATTTAAATTTGATTCTACAGATTTTCTAGATTTGCCAGAATAATTTTTTTGAATTTAATCATAATAAGTTTGAAGAAATATTTCACAAATATTCTTTGTCGAAAAAACAGAAGCTAAAATGAAGAATTAAATTAAAATGTATTTATTATTCTTTACAATAATAAACATTTTTTTTTACTTGAACATTGATTTAAATTGTCAGGGAAGAAGAGGAAGGAATTTAAAAGGTAAAAAGGTATATGTGTTTAAAAATCCTAAAATCATTTTTAAGGTTCTATTTTTTCTCTAAAATTGTCTTTCTGAAAGTTATAAGAAGCAAAGTAAAAAAATTAATGAATTTATTTAAACAAGTGAAGACCAAGTCTTTAAAATATTTTCTTGGATTTTCAAATTCTATTTGAGTTTTGTCTCTCTTAGAATTAAAAATGTCGGGCAAAGTGAGACCAGCTTGCTAGTAAATAAATACAATTTAAAAAATAGAGGCAGCTCACTGGTAAGTGCTGCTATTTGAGCTATTTTTAGAACAGGCCGGCGGGCTACTCATCTGGTCCTTACGGGCTACCTGGTGCCCGCGGGCACCGCGTTGGTGACCCCTGATATAGATCCATACAGTCTGCAGGGATACAGTCCGTAAGCACACATGATTGTATTTTTTATGACAAAAAAAAATAAAAAAATAAAATACCATACCTCCCCCCAGTCCGTGGGACAAATTTTCAAGCGTTGACCGGTCCGCAGTTACAAAAAGGTTGGGGACCACTGGTCTAGACTAGGATCCCGAGTGGATGTGGAAGCAGGACACTCCAGATCTCAGACAGTATCTCCCTGCAACTTGAGGAAATGTGCATGGCGCTGCAATGTTTGGCTTTTTATTCAAATGAGCACTCCAGTTCACCTCTGCTAAACTGATCTGCGGCTTTCTTTAGGTTTTAGGGATAACACCCGAAAGAGAAAATACTGGATTTGTTGAAAAATGTGTGTCCCTGATGGCTCCGTGGTGTTGTAGCCTTTAGTCAAAGGTGCCGTGTTATGCACAAGTTCCTTTTTAATGATGTTCTACCAGTAATGTATGTACACGGGGTCTGTTTATGAGCACCCAGGTCTTGGGGATAGGAGCGGTCTTTAGGCCAATAGTTATGCTTTTAGTTACAAGCAAAAAAAGTGAGTTACACGTTTCCCCAACGCCAGTTGGTGTGGCGAATGTCCGAAACATCCAGTCTTACTCACTAGCATTAGCTTACGGAAAAATCCACATAACTTAGTTTTTCTAACAAATTGAACTGAGAAAGTGAGTAACGCCAGCCAAGGATGTTAAAATAATATCTAAACGGTGGATATTTATCCATGAAAATATTTCTAGATGCTGATGATGGTGTGTTTGACATAGACACCAAAGAAGTCCGCTCTTGAAGTGAAGTTGGCACGTTGTGTAAATGGTAAATAAAAACAGAATACAATGATTTGCAAATCCTTTTCAACTTATATACAATTGAATAGACTGCAAAGGCCCAAGAAACTATTTTTTTGTGTGCAAATAATCATTAATTTAGAATTTAATGGCAGCAACACATTGCAAAAAAGTTGTCACAGGGGCATTTTTACCAGTGTGTTACATGGCCTTTCCTTTTAACAACACTCAGTAAAGGTTTGGGAACTGAGGAGACACATTTTTGAAGCTTTTCAGGTGGAATTCTTTCCCATTCTTGCTTGATGTACAGCTTAAGTTGTTCAACAGTCCGGGGGTCTCTGCTGTGCTATTTTAGGCTTCATAATGCGCCACACATTTTCAATGGGAGACAGGTCTGGACTACAGGCAGGCCGGTCTAGTACACGCATTCTTTTACTACGAAGCCACGTTGATGTAACACGTGGCTTGGCATCGTCTTGCTGAAATAAGCAGGGGCGTCCATGATAACGTTCGTACGTTAAATATCTTGTCTTTGCAGTCTATTCAATTGAATATAAGTTGAAAAGGATTTGCAAATCATTGTGTTCTGTTTTTATTCATCATTTACACAACGTGCCAACTTCACTGGGTTTGGGTTTTGTAGATGTAGTGGATTGTCCGAAGCTTAAACAGGCAACAAAAGTAGTTTAGTACAACAAATTTATTTACCCATTATCAGAAGTGCAGGTTGAATTAAGTTGGCCGTGCAGACAGACCACATGTTACTCCGGAGTAAACAAGACACACACAAGCCAAAATCACTGTCCAGTTCCGGTGTTCTGCCATTTTTTATATGTCTCTTGTGCGTCATTGTTTGTTATCTAAATGCGTCAATGTCTTGTTGTTTTCCCTATCTGTTCCATAACAACTCGAATCCTTTAGACAGTCAACACCTTCTGTAGACAGGTTGGCACGACTTAATATTCACTTTTGTCCCACAACTGGTCCATTCAATGGCACAAAATACAAGAGAATTGAAAATGAGCGGACATTCTTAAAAGACAAGAAATATAGGTCAAAAGGTCAGAAATTCTACGACATAGATGCTGTACATTATTATTACATTACTTCATAAAACTACTATAGTTTGTAATACATTGTATTGTTTTTTTCATTCAATATTTCTTATCTAAAAGGTTCCATTTCTTTTAAAAAGGCATGTCACATGTTAAAATTATGTTGTTTTTGAAGGGACACGCACCAATTAAATTGATATCAATTTGATTTAACGGGTGATGCTGTTTTGTCACAGAACCAATTAACCAGTTATGCAGCAGTGTAGGCGTGGCCAAACACGGCTCATTAGCATTAAAGCTGCAGGCGCAGGGTAAAATGATTGTATTCCAGCTCCATGTTGGCAAACACACTCACAACCTCATAGATTCATTTTAAAAGTTGACTAAACCAACTTGTGTTTTTTTTTCCCCTCACCTGGGACTGGATCTGGTGGATCGGTTTCCAGTCTTGTCCGACCAGCTGAAGCGGTACCGTGGTCTGGTAGTGTTTCAGTTTGGCAGTGGGTCTGTGTTGAACGCTGGGACTCCCTGTGGAGGAAGAACAGAGAAAAAGGTCTGCATCTGCTTATTTGAAATTAGAGTTGAAAACTGTATCACGATATCGGTTGATTGGAATAATTATTGATTTTTTTTTTTTTATGACCTATCGAAAATAAGGACTAATCGAAAATGTTAAATGTAAAAATTTTTATTTCAAATGTGACTTTCCTCTGATTATAATACCCTCAGCTCTCAAGGCAGAAAAGAAAAAAAATGTAAAAAAAAAACATGGAAAACACTCAATTAGAGATGGCCGATAAATTCTTTAAAATGTAAAATTATCGGTATCGCTTTTAAAAAAGTACAATTTATGACTTTTTAAAACGCCGCTGTGTACACGGACGTGCCGGCCCAGTCACATAATATCTACGGCTATTCACACACACAAGTAAATGCAAGGCATACTTGGTCAACAGCCATACAGGTCACACTGAGGGTGACCGTATAAACAACTTTAACACTGTTACAAATATGCGCCACACTTAAAACCACACCAAACAAGAATGACAAACACATTTCGGGAGAACATCCGCACCGTAACACAACATAAACACAACAGGACAAATACCCAGAACCCCTTGCAGCACTAACTCTTCCGGGACACTACAATATACACCCCCGCTGTCCCCTAATCGAAACCCCGCCCCCCCCCCCCCCAACCCCGTCCACCTCAACCTCCTCATGCTCTCTCAGGGAGAGCATGTCCCAAATTCCAAGCTGCTGTTTTGAGGCATGTTAAAAAAAATAATGCACTTTGTGACTTCGATAATAAATATGGCAGTGCCATGTTGGCATTTTTTTTCTATAATTTGAGTTGATTTATTTTGGAAAACCTTGTTACGTTGTTTAATGCATCCAGCGGGGCATCACAACAAAATTAGGCGTAATAATGTGTTCATTCCACGACTGTATATATCGGTATCGGTTGATATCGGAATCGGTAATTAAGAGTTGGACAATATCGGAATATCGGATATTGGCAAAAAAGCCATTATCGGACATCTCTACACTCAATGTAAAAAAAAAAAAAAAGTATCATCAAATCAAACACTTAATAAACTCTTAAAATGGAGGTGCAAAAATAAGGAATATGTAAGAAATAATAAAGTGTAACAAAATAGTGCAAAGTGTGAAAATATAAACATAGAGAAACCTGAGAAGAACAACTTTCTGCAGGTTTAGTGCCAGGAACGTACGGACGTGCTCTAAAGGGTGAGCACGGCTAACGTGGTGTGGTGTTAAAAGTTAAAGTGCCAATGATTGTCACACACACACACTAGGTGTGGCGAAATTATTCTCTGCATTTGACCCATCACCCTTGATCACCCCCTGGGAGGTGAGGGGAGCAGTGAGCAGCAGCAGTGGCCGCGCCCGGGAATCATTTTTGATGATTTAACCCCCCAATTCCAACCCTTGATGCTGAGTTCCAAGCAGAGAGGTAATGGCTCCCATTTTTATAGTCTTTGGTATGACTCGGCCGGGGTTTGAACTCACAGCCTACTGATCTCAGGGCGGACACTAGTAACCACTAGGCCGGTCTTGGTGGGGACGAGCACCTTACATACCGTATTTTCTGAACAATAGGGCTCACTGGATTATAAAGCGCTTGGTCAACAGCCATACAGGTCTATTCAGGTCTTTTTTCATACAAAAGACGCACCAGATGATAAGGCGCATTAAAGGAGTCATATTATTATGATTTTTTTTCTAAATATAAAACACTTCCTTGTGGTCTACATAACATGTAATGGTGGTTCTTTGGTCAAAATGTTGCATAGATGATGTTTTACAGATCATCTTCAAGCCGCTTTCTAAACAGTCGCTTCAGGATGCGCCGTTTTGTGGGCGGTCTTATTTACGTGACTCACCCTCGACAGCGTCTTCTCCCCGTCATCTTTGTTGTAGCGGTGTAGCGTGCAAGGACGGGAGTGGAAGAAGTGTCAAAAGATGGAGCTAACTGTTTTAATGACATTCAGACTTTACTTCAATCAATAACGACGCAGCATGTCCTCATCTGTGGCTCACTAGTGCAACAACAACACCCGAAATGTGTCCCGTGAAAAACCGTCCGACCGGAATTCTCTAATAACTAAAGTTCCTTGGGTGAATAATGTAAACTCACTACACCGGTATGTTTTTAGCGCTTCGTTAGCGAGATATAAGTTAGAACTTTACACGAAAGCTATTTATCAACAACACCCAGAAACCAAGCGACGTGTTACAACAGCGTGGCTTCATAGTAAAAGAGTGCGGGTACTAGACTGGCCTGCCTGTAGTCCAGACTTGTCTCCCATTGAAAATGTGTGGCGCATTATGAAGCGTGAAATACGACAATGGAACCGTAATGTCAGGCTTGTCCCGGACAGTTTGGCTATGTTTTAGTTTTTCCTCTGCGTTTGTCTTAGCTTCCTGTCAGTGCTTTTATTTTGTCTTCATTTCCTGATTATGTTCCCTGAGTGTTTTGTCCCCTCAGCTGTGGCTGATTGGCACCTGGCCACACCTGGTGCCAGTCAGCCAGCTGCTATTTAAACCTGTCCTGCCCTCCAGTCACTGGTGTATCATTGTCATTAGAATACTTGTCACTTGTCACTTCTACCTATTTGTCGTTGTAGCTCTATCTACTTTTGTCCACTCCGCTTTAGTCATAGTTCCTTCGTGTCACGGTAAGTGTTTTTGTTTCTTGTCCACAGTTAGCCTTTGTGCTATTTTAGTTTATAGCCTAGTTTGTTCTCCGCCTTGTGCGCGCCTTTTGTTTGTTCCCTTTTGTTTGTTTTTTGCTATAGAGCTGAATTAAATCATGTTTTCTCGTTCAATGCCTGCCATCATCTCTGCATCTTGGGGTTCGTCAACTACAAACTCTGACACGTAACACTCTAATAACAAAAGTTACTTGGGTGAATAATGAGGAACTCACTATACCGGTATGTTTTAGTGCTTTCATGGCGAGTTTACTGACAGACATAAGTAAGAGCTTTACACTACTTTATATTAGAAATGGCAACAGCGGAGGATGTATGTCCCATTACAAGAAGATAGAGAAAAAGAAGAAGCTTATCGACTAAGGTGTCGGCACGGACTACAAAGGCGGACTCGCGCACTTTTTCAGGACTTATGCAGATCCCAAATACAGATCAGCAGGTACCAGAAGGTAAGAAAAGTTGGTTTTGCATAATATTGTGAAACAAAATGCCAGATAATATGTCTGCTAATAGGTGCCATTTTGCAGTCCTTATACACACACCATAGTAATACTTGTATCTCTGACTACGGTAGCCGTAACGGGCCGACAATCTATCAAGCGGTGCGGCTTCAAAGTCATAATGAAACATTTTTTCAGATTTTTGAGCGCCGTGTGTAATGTTCGTTATTCTCAATGGAACATATAAAGTTTTGTTGTTATTTACTGGCGTCATATTGCAGTCTACACGTATCTCTTATGTGTGACTGCCATCTACTGGTCACACTCACCATTACATCATGTACCAAATAAAATTGCTTGGAGGTCGGTAAGCACAGCCAGAATTATTCCGCATACTAGGGTTATAAGGCGCACTGTCCGTTTTTGAGAAAATGAAAGGATTTTAAGTGCGCCTTGTAGTCCGAAAAATACAGTAATTTACAGACCACACTGATCTGACTACGGTCCGTTCCCAAAAAAAGGTGCCTTTCCACAACTTTTTCGCTCTCATTTTTACTTCCTCTCAACCGCGAGACAACAATCACGCCCACTGATCAGTTGCCCGGTTACCAGAGAGCCTTTGTTCATGCAACTAACCCCTGACCCGTTGCAACATCCGGTTTCTCCCAACCGAACATATCGAACACATTTTTTTATTGATACCAATTGCATGTCTATAGCTCTATACCAGTGTTTCCCACACATTCATTTATTTGTGGCGGCCGGCCACGAAAG
>NC_084738.1:4258353-4273353 GCF_033978785.1 Entelurus aequoreus
CTCTTGCTAGCGTTTATTTACCAGTTAGAATGCATTAAAAAAAAAAGAAAAACATGTGTTTTTGTCTCTCATAAGGATTGTGAATGATAGGCAAAAATAAAAAGTGCAGTTCCCCTTTAAATTCAACTCTCACTGTGATTATCAGTCCTGTGAGGAGAATGTCAAATATCTATGAGCAAGAATCTCACTCGTTTTAACAAAATCTGAAATCCAAGGTTAGGTTAGGTCATCAACTGATGAATAGGCCATCGCTCAGCATGGGGTGGACATGGCGTCGTCTCCCGCAGCTTTTTCTGACATTTCAGGGATAACGAAAGATTGGTTATCGGTCTTGTGTGGAGAATTAAAACTCACACATGAGCAAGAATACTGTTAGTTTTGAATGAAGGTTTGAGGCAAGTTAATGCTGATCTCGGTGGATCTTCTTAGCTAAAAAGCAGTCGCTCAGCGGGGGGGGGCAACACTGCATCACCTTCCACACTTTCTGTGTTTTAATAAGAGCAAGGTTCTTGCTGTCTCCTCTCCCATGACTCACCCGACTTAATTGCTGAGTCTGCTTATTATCCAGCATTAATCCCCCCCCAACCCCTCCAGTTGGGCTTCGTTGGGGATAAAAACAAAGCAAAACAACTCTGGAGTTCATCACCACGACGCTCCAGCTGATAGCAGAGCGCCAGAGGTGAGCGGCTAGGCGGCCCTCATCCAGCTGGTGGGTGGTGATGAGAAGCAGGAACCCCCCCTCGGGTGAGGATAGTATCACACGCACACACACACACACACACACACACACACACACACACACACACACACACACACACACACACACACACACACACACACACACACACACACACACACACACACACACACACACACTCTCTCTCTTGTATTCGTTACCTTCTTGAGACCTCCGAAAAATGCCTACTTCTAGGATTATAATGAAAGTCGTAATTTTACTGAACGCAAGTCAAAATTTTACGAGAAAAACAGAATATTTGTGCGATATTATAATAAAAGTTGGAATTTTACTCAAAAACAGTCGCAAATTTACAAGAAAAGCTAAACATTTTCGCAATTATATACAAAAAAAGTCGTAATTTTACTCGACAAAAGTCACAGTTTTATAAAGAAAAACTTACAAATTTTGGCAACATTATAATAATCTGAAATTTTACTGAGCAAAATTATGACAAAAGTCATAATTATATAATATATATATATATATATATATATATATATATATATATATATATATATATATATATATATATATATATATATATATATATATATATTATACAATAATAAATGTCCCCGTTTTACAAGAACAAAAAAAAAAAATTGGCAATATTGTGATAAAAGTCAAAATTTTACATGACAAATGTCACCATTTGGCATTAAAAAGTAATAATTTTACATTAAAAAGTAATAATTTTAGGAGAAAATATTGCAATGTTACAGAAACAGAAAGAATATGAGAAATTGTTCCCAATTTTATAAGAAAAAAGTCAACACATTCTGAGAAAAAAAATAAAATATAAAAATGTTTTGTTTGTAATTGGTTTTTAATCTTCGTTATTTACTTCGTTATTATAGTATGTCTCTATATACACATATATTTTTTTTAATTTATGAATTTTGGCCAAAGGTGGCGCATTTAAATTTCTTACACACACTTGTTATTTCATATGTTGGCAACAGGGGGAGCACTTCAAATTTTTACACACACTTGTTATTTCATATGTTGACCAGAGGGGGAGCTCTTTCAAAAGCGACACACAGTCAATTTGAAAAATCCCTCCTTTTTGGGACCACTCTAAGTTTGATAGATTTCACCACCAGGGGTGCAAATGAGACATTCTCTATTTGATGCGATGGTTTTCTGTATTGGGACCATGATTTATGTCCTAACTTGTTCACACCTCCTTATATGGAAGCTACTTTTCCTTGTTGATGTCTCAAGAAAGGTACAAATACAAGAACACACACACAAACACAAACACACACACACACACACACACACACACACTCTCTTGTATTCGTTACCTTTTTGAGACCTCCGAAAAATGCCTACTTCTAGGATTATAATGAAAGTCGGAATTTTACTGAACGCAAGTCAAAATTTTACAAGAAAAACAGAATATTTGTGCGATATAATAAAAGTTGGAATTTTACTCAATAACAGTCGCAAATTTACAAGAAAAGCTTAACATTTTCGCAATTATATACAAAAAAAGTCGTAATTTTACTCAACAAAAGTCACAATTTTATAAAGAAAAACTTACAAATTTTGGCAACATTATAATAATCTGGAATTTTACTGAGCAAAATTATGAAAAAAGTCATAATTTTACTCAAAAAATGTCCCCGTTTTACAAGAACAAAAAAATAATAATTGGCAATATTGTGATAAAAGTCAAAATTTTACATGACAAATGTCCCCATTTGGCATTAAAAAGTAATAATTTTACATTAAAAAGTAATAATTTTAGGAGAAAATATTGCAATGTTACAGAAACAGAAAGAATATGAGAAATTGTTCCCAATTTTATAAGAAAAAAGTCAACACATTCTGAGAAAAAGACTGCTTTTAGCTTAAAAAAAATATTAAAATGTTTTGTTTGTAATTGGTTTTTAATCTCCGTTATTTACTTCGTTATTATAGTATGTCTCTATATACACTTTTTTTTTTTTAATTTATGAATTTTGGCCAAAGGTGGCGCATTTAAATTTCTTACACACACTTGTTATTTCATATGTTGGCAACGGGGGGAGCACTTCAAATTTTTACAAACACTTGTTATTTCATATGTTGACCAGAGGGGGAGCTCTTTTAAAAGCGACACACAGTCAATTTGAAAAATCCCTCCTTTTTGGGACCACTCTAAGTTTGATATATTTCACCACCAGGGGTGCAAATGAGACATTCTCTATTTGATGCGATGGTTTTCTGTATTGGGACCATGATTTATGTCCTAACTTGTTCACACCTCCTCATATGGATGCTACTTTTCCTTGTTGATGTCTCAAGAAAGGTACAAATACAAGAACACACACACAAACACACGCACACACACTCTTGTATTCGTTACCTTCTTGAGACCTCCGAAAAATCCCTACCTCTAGTATTATAATAAAAGTCGTAATTTTACTGAACGCAAGTCAAAATTTTACGAGCAAAACAGAATATTTGTGCAATATTATAATAAAAGTTGGAATTTTACCCAATAACAGTCGCAAATTTACAAGAAAAGTTTAAAATGTTCGCAATTATATACAAAAAAAAAGTCGTGATTTTACTCGACAAAAGTCACAATTTTATAAAGAAAAACTTAAACATTTTGGCAATATTATAATAATAATCGGAAATTTTACTTAGCACAATTATGACAAAAGTCATCATTTTACTCAAAAAATGTCACCGTTTTACAAGAACAAAAAAATTGGCAATATTGTGATAAGTCAAAATTTTACATGACAAATGTCACCATTTGGCATTAAAAAGTAATAATTTTACATAAAAAAGTAATAATTTTACATAATAAAGTGATAATTTTCCGAGAAAATATTGCAATATTACAGAAACAGAAAGAATATGAGAAATTGTTCCCAATTTTATAAGAAAAAAGTCAACACATTGTGACAAAAAGACTGCTTTTAGCTAAAAAAAAATAAAAAATTATGTTGTTTGTTTGTAATTGGTTTTTAATCTTCATTATTTACTTTGTTATTACAGTATGTCTCTATATACATATTTATTTTTATTTTTTAAATTCATTTTGGCCAAAGGGGGCGCATTTCAATTTCTTACACACACTTGTTATTTCATATGTTGGCCAGAGGGGGAGCACTATTAAAAGCGACACACAGTCAATTTGAAAAATCACAGAAACAGAAACAATATTAGAAATTTTTCCCAATTTTATAAGAAAAAAAGTCAACACATTGTGAGAAAAAGACTGCTTTTATATTAAAATGTTTTGTTTGTAATTGGTTTTTAATATTCATTATTTACTTCGTTATTACAGTATGTCTGTATATACATATTTAATTTTTTTTTTAATTCATTCTGGCCAAAGGGGGCGCATTTCAATTTCTTACACACACTTGTTGTTTCATATGTTGACCAGAGGGGGAGCACTTTTAAAACCGACACACAGTCAATTTGAAAAATCCCTCCTATTTGGGACCACCCTCATTTTAATAGATTTCACCACCAGGGGTGCAAATGAGACATTCTCTATTAGATGCAATGGTTTTCTGTATCGGGACCATGATTTATGTCCTAACTTGTTCACACCCCCTCATATGGAAGCTACTTTTCCTTGTTGATGTCTCAAGAAAGATAAAAATACAAGAACACACACACACACACACACACACACACATACACTCTCTCGTATTCGTCATCTTCTTGAGACCTCCGAAATATGCCTACCTCTAGTATTATAATAGAAGTCGTAATTTTACTCGACGCAAGTCAAAATTTTACAAGAAAAACTGAACATTTGTGCAATATTATAATAAAAGTTGGAATTTTTACTCAATAACAGTCGCAAATTTACAAGAAAAGCTTAAAATGTTGGCAATTTTATGAAAAGAGTCGTGATTTTACTCGACAAAAGTCACAATTTTATAAGGAAACGTTAACATTTTGGCAACATTATAATAATAATCGGAAATTTTACTTAGCAAACTTATGACAAAAATCATAATATTACTCAAAAAATGTCACCGTTTTACAAGAACAACAAAAAAATGGGCAATATTGTGATAAAAGTCAAAATATTATATGACAAATGTCACCATTTTGCATTAAAAAGTAATAATTTTACATAAAAAAGAAATAATTTTACATAAAAAAGAAATAATTTTACATAAAAAGTAATAATTTTTCGAGAAAATATTGCAATATTACAGAAACGGAAAGAATATGAGAAATTGTTCCCAATTTTATAAGAAAAAAGTCGACACATTGTGAGAAAAAAACTGCTTTTAGCTCATTTTTATTTATTAAATTTTTTTCTTTGTAATCGGTTTTTAATCTTCATTATTTACTTCGTTATTACAGTATGTCTCTGAATTAATATTTATTGTATTTTTAAAATTAATTTTGTCCAAAGGGGGCGCATTTTAATTTCTTACACACACTTGTTATTTCATATGTTGGCCAGAGGGGGAGCACTTTTAAATCCGACACAGTCAATTTGAAAAATCACTCCTTTTTGGGACCACCCTCATTTTGATAGATTTCACCACCAGGGGTGCAAATGATCCATCCATCCATCCATTTTCTACCGCTTGTCCCTTATGGAGTCGCGGGGGGTGCTCTATTAGATGCAATGGTTTTCAGTATTCGGACCATGATTTATGTCCTAACTTGTTCACACCTCCTCATATGGAAGCTACTTTTCCTTGTTGATGTCTCCAGAAGGGTAGAAATACAAGAACACACACACACACACACACAAGCAGGGAAACAGGATCATTAGTCGTGTCTGGTCTGGGTGAAGGAGGACGTCCCGAGTTAGGGAATGGACGGCGACCTAGCGGGATGGTCGGAAAACAGGGTCAGGTATCGACTCGATACGGCTCTTGTACTTGGTATCGTTACAGTCGATGTATGTATAGATCCACCCGATTGTTTTACATTGAGGAGAGCTGGCTTGCGGTTAGCGGTTAGCTATTGTCAGAGGTGGGTCGAGTACCCCCGAATTGTACTCGAGTAAGAGTACCGTTACTTTAGAATAATATGAGTCAAGTAAAAGTAAAAAGTAGTCATCAAAATAACATAACAAAATAATAATAATTTTCCGGACTATAAGGCGCACTTAAAGGCCTACTGAAACCCACTACTACCGACCACGCAGTCTGATAGTTTATATATCAATGATGAAATCTTAACATTATAACACATGCCAATACGGCCGGGTTAACTTATAAAGTGACATTTTAAATTTGCCGCTAAACTTCCGGTTCGAAACGCCTCTGAGGATGACGTATGCGTGTGACGTAGCCCGGCGAACATGGGTATGCCTTCCACATTGAAGCCGATACGAAAAAGCTCTGTTTTCATTTCATAATTCCACAGTATTCTGGACATATGTGTTCGTGAATCTGTTTCAATCATGTTCATTGCATTATGGAGAAGGAAGCCGAGCAAGCAAAGAAGAAAGTTGTCGGTGCGAAATGGACGTATTTTTCGAACGTAGTCAGCCACAACAGTACACAGCCGGCGCTTCTTTGTTTACATTCCCGAAAGATGCAGTCAAGATGGAAGAACTCGGATAACAGAGACTCTAACCAGGAGGACTTTTGATTTGGATACACAGACGCCTGTAGAGAACTGGGACAACACAGACTCTTACCAGGATTACTTTGATTTGGATGACAAAGACGCAGACGTGCTACTGTGAGTATGCAGCTTTGGCTTTTTTTTGCGTATGTACGTAACTTTTTTAAAATATATAAGCTTTATGAACCTTGGGTTAGGTGAACGGTCTTTTGGGCTGAGTGATTGTGTGTGTTGATCATGTGTTTGAATTGTATTGGCGTGTTCTATGGAGCTAGGAGCTAGCAGAGGAGCTAGGAGCTAGCATAACACGTACCGTACCGTACGTGCGCGTCACGTACGTAACTTTTTAAAAATATATAAGCTTTATGAACCTTGGGTTAGGTGAACGGTCTTTTGGGCTGAGTGATTCTGTGTGTTGATCAGGTGTTTGAATTGTATTGGCGTGTTCTATGGAGCTAGGAGCTAGCAGAGGAGCTAGGAGCTAGCATAACAAACACGCAGGTGTTATTATGCAGGATTAATTTGTGGCATATTAAATATAAGCCTGGTTGTGTTGTGGCTAATAGAGTATATATATGTCTTGTGTTTATTTACTGTTGTAGTCATTCCCAGCTGAATATCAGGTACCGTGAGTATGCAGCCTTGGCTGCTAAACATTCGATAACTTGACCGTATGTGCGCGTCACGTACGTAACTTTTTAAAAATATATAAGCTTTATGAACCTTGGGTTAGGTAAACGGTCTTTTGGGCTGAGTGATTGTGTGTGTTGATCAGGTGTTTGAATTGTATTGGCGTGTTCTATGGAGCTAGGAGCTAGCAGAGGAGCTAGGAGCTAGCATAACAAACACGCAGGTGTTTTTATGCAGGATTAATTTGTGGCATATTAAATATAAGCCTGGTTGTGTTGTGGCTAATAGAGTATATATATGTCTTGTGTTTATTTACTGTTGTAGTCATTCCCAGCTGAATATCAGGTCACCCCCGCCTCTCACAGCATCTTCCCTATCTGAATAGCTTCAACTCCCCACTAGTCCTTCACTTGCACTTTACTCATCCACAAATCTTTCATCCTCGCTCAAATTAATGGGGAAATTGTCGCTTTCTCGGTCCGAATCTCTCTCACTTCATGCGGCCATCATTGTAAACAATAGGGAACTTTGCGTATATGTTCAACTGACTACGTCACGCTACTTCCGGTAGGTGCAAGCCTTTTTTTTATCAGATACCAAAAGTTGCAATCTTTATCGTCGTTGTTCTATACTAAATCCTTTCAGCAAAAATATGGCAATATCGCGAAATGATCAAGTATGACACATAGAATAGATCTGCTATCCCCGTTTAAATAAAAAAAATTCATTTCAGTAGGCCTTTAAAATCCTTTAATTTTCTCAAAACTCGACAGTGCGCCTTACAACCCGGTGCGCCTAATGTGCGAAATCATTTTGGCTGTGCTTACCGACCTCGAAGCGATTTTATTTGGTGCATAGTGAGATGATAAGTCTGACCAGTAGATGGCAGTCACACATAAGAGATACATGTAGACTGCAATATGACTCAAGTAGGGCTGCAACAACTAATCGATTAAATCGATTAAAATCGATTATAAAAATAGTTGCTGGGGGGGAAATAGTTTGCGGCGTCATTTGCTCGCCACATGCTGGAGCAGGGCCGGCCCGTGGCATAGGCCGTATAGGCAAATGCTAAGGGCGCCGTCCATCAGGGGGCGCCACGCCAGTGCCACAAATGTTGGAGAACAAAAAGAAGAAAAAAAAGTTAAAACTATTATTTCTAAATACAAAAAATACTAATCCCAAGTTAATTAAAATGCAAAGTAAAGCCTATTTAATAGAAATATTATTTGTTAAAACATTACGCCCCCCCCCCGCACGGTGCGCCCCCTCCCTTCCCGTATCATGACTCTTTTTGGACGTCACCACATCTAGAAATCAACACAAGATGTCAAAACGGCCAAAAATGTCAGGTGCCCAGGGAAGATAAAAGAGAAAAGAAGAGGAGAAACGAGAAAAAGACAGAGGTAGCAGGTAGGTAACGTTAGCCTACATGAAATTATTTGTCTGTTACAGAATGTGATAGTAACCTGGCTTTTTAGCATTAAGCTAATGTTGCATGATTCGGCAATTGCTAATCAATAAATAGTAGGGATGTCCGATAATGGTTTTTGCCGATATCCGATATTCTCCAACTCTTTAATTACCGATACTGATATCAACCGATACCGATATCAACCGATATATACAGTCGTGGAATTAACACATTATTATGTCTAATTTGGACAACCAGGTATGGTGAAGATAAGGTACTTTTAAAAAAAAATTATAAAATAAAATAAGATAAATAAATTAAAAACATTTTCTTGAATAAAAAAGAAAGTAAAACAATATAAAAACAGTTACATAGAAACTAGTAATTAATGAAAATGAGTAACATTAACTGTTAAAGGTTAGTACTATTAGTGGAGCAGCAGCACGCACAATCATGTGTGCTTACGGACTGTATCCCTTGCAGACTGTATTGATATATATTGATATATAATGTAGGAAGCAGAATATTAATAACAGAAAGAAACAACCCTTTTGTGTGAATGAGGAGGGAGGTTTTTTGGGTTGGTGCATTAATTGTAAGTGTATCTTGTTTATGTTGATTTAATTAAAAAAATAAAAAATAAAAAAAACGATACCGATAATAAAAAAACCGATACCGATAATTTCCGATATTACATTTTAACGCATTTATCGGCCGATAATATCGGCCTGCCGATATTATCGAACATCCCTAATATATAGCTAGTTCTGTTTTAACGTCGGGTTAATATTGTGGAGGGGGCTGAATTGTTATGGAAAATAATAATGTAACGTTAGGTAATTAGAGTACTCCCACCTTACATTCCTCAGGGACATTTGTATTAGATCTTTTAAGCAGGTGTTTTTTGTTTACATTGTTATTGCCTTCTGGTTAGCTAATGTTTGCCCTGCAGGTAATAGTCATTTTTCCACCCCTTTATATATTAGGTATAGTTGTAAGCCTAGTTGTTAAAGTGCACATCATTAATGTTAATTAAGCAATATCACATGAGAGGGAATGCTGTTTTTTTAATTTGAGCACTGCTGTGATTCGGTTAAAGATAATCATAACATAACATTCTCATATAATATGTTAATTTGCTTTCTTTAAGTAAAAAAAAAAGGTCAAAGACAAAGCTATTCGGTTTCTTGTGAGTATATACACTTCACAGCCGATGTGGGGGGGCGCCACCTAAAATCTTGCCTAGGGCGCCAGATTGGTTAGGGCCAGGCCTGTGCTGGAGCCGGCGTGAGGCGTAAAGTTGGGAGGAACGCTCGTACGACCGCAACCACGGAGGGACTTTTTTTATTTACACGTTCAATAAAAAGCCGAGCACAAACAACAGCGGTCCTAATAAAGTCCGGAAGGATGATGAGCTCCCTTTATGCCGCGGCCAACGCAACGAGAGCGTGTTCCGTTTATATTAGCCCAATAAATCAGCGGCAGACGCCTCGAATGTTGGACTGAAACGTGACACCCGGTGCCAACTGCTCTGTCCAAGTCCTGTGGACCAACGTCGGCCGCGGACTCTGGATGCGTGCGCCTTGGCGGAGGTAAAGGACGTTCAAATGTCAACCCAAGACGACCACGTCACAAACACATGGCAGCTGGTTTCAACCATCTAATACAAAGATCATCGAGCGACGTGACAGAAGCTAGGGATGTACTGCAGCAGTGCTAGTCAAAGATCCTCTCTATGTGGCAGGAGCGCTCTGCTGTTTTTAAGAATCTATTGCAAAAAAAATTCTAGTCAAAGGTCCTCTTTAGTGAAATGAATGTAATGTTTTCAACGACCTACTGAAAAATATGCAAAACAAAGATCCTCTATATGTGGCAGGAGCTTCCGGCTGTTTTCAGGGATGAACTACAGAAATGCTAGTCAAAGATCCTCTTTATCAAAATGAAGGTGCTGCTGTTTTGAGGGACTTACTGAAAAATATGCTCGTCAAAGATCCTCTGTATGTGACAGGAGCGCCCTGTTGTTTTTAATCACCTACTGAACAAATGTTAGTCAAAGATCCTCTATGAGAGACAGGAACACTCTGTTGTTTTTAATCACATACTGAACAAATGTTAGTCAAAGATCCTCTAATTGTGACAGGAACACTCTGTTGTTCTTAATCACCTACTGAACAAATATTAGTCAAAGATCCTCTATTTGTGACAGGAGTGCCCTGATGTTTTTAATCACCTACTGAACAAATGTTAGTCAAAGATCCTCTATGTATGACAGGAGCGCTCTGTATTTTTAAAATCACTTACTGAACAAATGTTAGTCAAAGATCCCCTATCTGTGACAGGAGAACTCTGTTGTTCTTAATCACATACTAAACAAATGTTAGTCAAAGATCCTCTATCTGTGACAGGAGAACTCTGTTGTTCTTAATCACATACTAAACAAATGTTAGTCAAAGATCATCTATGTGTGACAGGAGCGCGCTGTTGTTTTTAATCACCTACTGAATAAATGTTAGTCAAAGATCCTCTATGTGTGACAGGAGTGTTTGTTGTTTTTAATCACATACTGAACAAATGTTAGTCAAAGATCCTCTATGTATGACAGGAGCGCTCTGTATTTTTTAAATCACTTACTGAACAAATGTTAGTCAAAGATCCTCTATGTGTGACAAGAGCACTTTGTTGTTTTTAATCACCTACTGAACAAATGTTAGTCAAAGATCCTCTATGTGTGACAGGAGTGTTTGTTGTTTTTAATCACATACTGAACAAATGTTAGTCAAAGATCCTCTATGTGTGACAGGAGCGCTATGTTGTTTTAATCACCTACTGAAAATGTTAGTCAAAGATCCTCTATGTGTGACAGGAGCACTTTGTTGTTTTTAATCACCTACTGAACAAATGTTAGTCAAAGATCCTCTATGTGTGACAGGAGCGCTCTGTTGTTTTTAATCACTTACTGAACAAATGTTAGTCAAAGATCCTCTATGTGTGACAGGAGCACTTTGTTGTTTTTAATCACTTACTGAACAAATGTTAGTCAAAGATCCTCTATGTGTGACAGGAGCGCTCTGTTGTTTTTAATCACTTACTGAACAAATGTTAGTCAAAGATCCTCTATGTGTGACAGGAGCACTTTGTTGTTTTTAATGACCTACTGAACAAATGTTAGTCAAAGATCCTCTATGTGTGACAGGAGCGCTCTGTTGTTCTTAATCGCCTACTGAACAAATGTTAGTCAAAGATCATCTAATTGTGACAGGAACACTCTGTTGTTTTTAATCACCTACTGAACAAATATTAGTCAAAGATCCTCTATGTGTGACAGGAGTGCCCTGATGTTTTTAATCACCTACTGAACAAATGTTAGTCAAAGATCCTCTATGTATGACAGGAGCGCTCTGTATTTTTTAAATCACTTACTGAACAAATGTTAGTCAAAGATCCTCTATGTATGACAGGAGCGCTCTGTATTTTTTAAATCACTTACTGAACAAATGTTAGTCAAAGATCCTCTATGTGTGACAAGAGCACTTTGTTGTTTTTAATCACCTACTGAACAAATGTTAGTCAAAGATCCTCTATGTGTGACAGGAGCGCTCTGTTGTTCTTAATCGCCTACTGAACAAATGTTAGTCAAAGATCATCTAATTGTGACAGGAACACTCTGTTGTTTTTAATCACCTACTGAACAAATATTAGTCAAAGATCCTCTATGTGTGACAGGAGTGCCCTGATGTTTTTAATCACCTACTGAACAAATGTTAGTCAAAGATCCTCTATGTATGACAGGAGCGCTCTGTATTTTTTAAATCACTTACTGAACAAATGTTAGTCAAAGATCCTCTATGTATGACAGGAGCGCTCTGTATTTTTTAAATCACTTACTGAACAAATGTTAGTCAAAGATCCTCTATGTGTGACAAGAGCACTTTGTTGTTTTTAATCACCTACTGAACAAATGTTAGTTAAAGATCATCTATGTGTGACAGGAGCGCGCTGTTGTTTTTAATCACCTACTGAACACATGTTAGTCAAAGATCCTCTGTGTGACAGGAGCGCTATGTTGTTTTAATCACCTACTGAACAAATGTTAGTCAAAGATCCTCTGTGTGACAGGAGCGCTATGTTGTTTTAATCACCTACTGAAAATGTTAGTCAAAGATCCTCTATGTGTGTTTGTTGTTTTTAATCACCTACTGAACAAATGTTAGTCAAAGATCCATTACATTTTAAAGTCTGCTGTTTTTAGGATCCATTCAAAAACTGCTAGTCAAAGATCCTCTATATCACAGGAGCATTCTGGTTGTTTTAAAGACCTGCAGAAAACTCTAGTCAAAGATCATATATAATTAACAACAGCACTTTGCTCTTTTTAAGGACCTATTGAAAAAACGCTAGTTAAAGATCCATTACATTTTAAAGTAAGTTTGCTGTTTTTAGGATCCATTCAAAAACTGCTCGTCAAAGATCCTCTACATTACAAGAGCACTCTGCTGTTTTTAAGGATCTATTGAAAAACGTTAGTCAAAGATCCATTACATTTTAAAGTAAGTCTGCTGTTTCTAGGATTCATTCAAAAACTGCTAGTCAAAGATCCTTTACATTACAAGAGCACTCTGCTGTTTTTAAGGATCTATTGAAAAACGCTAGTCAAAGATCCATTACATTTTAAAGAAAGTTTGCTGTTTTTAGGATCCATTCAAAAACTGCTCGTCAAAGATCCTCTACATGACAAGAGCACTCTGCTGTTTTTAAGGATCTATTGAAAAACGCTAGTCAAAGATCCATTACATTTTAAAGAAAGTTTGCTGTTTTTAGGATCCATTCAAAAACTGCTCGTCAAAGATCCTCTACATGACAAGAGCACTCTGCTGTTTTTAAGGATCTATTGAAAAACGCTAGTCAAAGATACATTACATTTTAAAGAAAGTCTGCTGTTTCTAGGATTCATTCAAAAACTGCTCGTCAAAGATCCCCTATGTGTGACAGGAGCTATGTGTTGTTTTTAATCACCTACTGAACCAATGTTAGTCAAAGATCCTCTATACTGCAGCAGTGCTTGGCTGTTTTTAGAAATCTGCTGCAAAAAAATGTTCCAAAGTGTTGAACTGAACTTTGACATCATCTCCAGTCTGGCAGGAAGGCCAGTAGAATAGAGCGCTTCTATTCCACCCAAAAAACCGAATGGGATGTGGATCTCGTGAGGAGTGAGACATCACTGTTTGTCATTAGTCGGCGTAGGTTTGCATGCTAACGTGTAGGAGATGAGCAGTGTTAGTTCTTATAAAAGTGTGCTCCATAAAATATGTTCCTAGCAGACCACAAGGTCCACACATGGTCCCACGTGAGCAGTACTGGTAATTACCGATGCCTGAGTGGTCGTCAGGGGCCGTCCAAGGACACACTCCAGACCACTTGTGAAGATCTTGAACATACGTCAGCTCAACTTTGGAAGCTTGAAGGAGACTCTTTGGAAGACATCAAAGTCTTTGGACAGAATAAAAAATATCAAACGAGTGCAGGCGAGGACGCACTTACAGGATTGGTCGACAACGCTGAAGGAGCGCTTGTCGTAACAATAGGAAGAAAATGTGCTTGGAAGAAGGAACATGTGGAAGGAATCAGGACTAAGCCATGAGTTGACATTGGCCCGGGAAAAAAGCTAAAAAAAAACCACACAAAATGAGAGAAAGGACCTACTTTAGGGTTCTCAAAGATCCTTTACCTGACAAGGACTGTCTGCTGATTGAGAACCAATTGTAAAAATGCCAGTCAAAGATCCTTATTGTGACAGGAACATCATGCTGTTGCTTAAAACCTGACTGCCAAAACAGGACTAAAAGATCCTATATGTGACAGGAGCGGTAACCCTACTTTTAAAACGCTAGTCAAAGATCCTACACCTGACAAGGTTGGTCTGCTGTTTGAGAAGCGATTGTAAAAATGCCTGGCAAAGATCCTTTGTATGACAGGAACACCCTGCTGTTTTTAGGATCCATTCAAAAACTGCTAGTCAAAGATCCTCTATATCACAGGTGTATTCTGGTTGTTTTAAAGACCTGCAAAAAAAACCTAGTCAAAGATCATATATAATTGACAAGCACACTTTGCTGTTTTTAAGGAACTATTGAAAAACGCTAGTCAAAGATCCATTACATTTTAAAGTAAGTCTGCTGTTTTTAGGATCCATTCAAAAACTGCTTGTCAAAGATCCTCTATATCACAGGTGCATTCTGGTTGTTTTAAAGACCTACAAAAAACCCTAGTCAGAGATCATAGATAATTGACAAGCACACTTTGCTGTTTTTAGGATCCATTCAAAAACTGCTCGTCAAAGATCCTCTACATGACAAGAGCACTCTGCTGTTTTTAAGGACCTATTGAAAAACCCTAGTCAAAGATCATAGATAATTGACAAGCACACTTTGCTGTTTTTAGGATCCATTCAAAAACTGCTCGTCAAAGATCCTCTACATGACAAGAGCACTCTGCTGTTTTTAAGGACCTATTGAAAAACACTAGTCAAAGATCCATTACATTTTAAAGTAAGTCTGCTGATTTTAGGATCCATTCAAAAACTGCTAGTCAAAGATCCTCTATATCACAGGAGCATTCTGGTTGTTTTAAAGACCTGCAAAAAACCCTAGTCAAAGATCATATA
>NC_084738.1:4280853-4288353 GCF_033978785.1 Entelurus aequoreus
AGAAATTAAAAAAACAAAAAACAAACAAAAAAATAATAATATATATATATATATATTTTAATTAAATCAACATAAAAAACACAATATATACATTATATATCAATATAAAAAAAAAAATTTTTAAATTAAAAACAAATTAAAAACAAATTTTAAAAATTTAACAAAATTAAAAATTAAAAATTAAAAAAAAAAAAAATAATTAAATTAAAAAAAAAAAATTAAAAAAATTAAAAAAAAAAAATTAAATTAAAAATTAAAAAAAAAAATTTAAAAAAAATAATAATAATAATTTTTAAAAAAATAAATAAATAAATAAATAAATAAATATCAATATAGATCAATACAGTCTGCAGGGATACAGTCCGTAAGCACACATGATTGTATTTCTTTATGACAAAAAAATAAATAAAATAAAATAAAAAAATTACCATAACCCCCCCTTTGTTCTAGCGGTGTAGCGTGCAAGGACGGGAGTGGAAGAAGTGTCAAAAGATGGCGCTAACTGTTTTAATGACATTCAGACTTTACTTCAATCAATAACGGAGCAGCATCTCCTCATCTGTGGCTCACTAGTGCAACAACAACGTGTCAACAATGTGTCCCGGGAAAAACCGTCCGACCGGAACTCTCTAATAACTAAAGTTCCTTGGGTGAATAATGTAAACTCACTACACCGGTATGTTTTAGCGCTTTCATGGCGAGTTTACTGACAGATGTAAGTAAGAACTTTACACTACTTTATATTACAAATGGCAACAGCGGAGGACGCGCGCACATTTTCACGACTTATGCAGATCCCAAATACAGATCAGCAGGTACCAGAAGGTAAGAAAAGTTGCTTTTGCATAATATTGCAAAACAAAACGGCAGATAATACGTCTTACCTTATACACACACACCATAATAATACTCCTATGTTGAAGCACAGTACAATCCATCAAGCGGTGCGGCTTCATAGCTTACCAAAGTCGTACTAAAATTTTTGATAGATTTTTGAGCACTGTGTGTAATGTTCTATATTTTCAACGGAACTCTGCCATGGGTTCCCCTGACCACCACACACTGCACGAGAGCCCCGGTATTCTGGATTCAATAATGTTTTATTTAGTCCACTCTGCGGCAAACGCACTCGGCTTTTTAGCCTCAGTCTCTCTTACTCTCCAGCGTGTGTCTTTTTCTCTCTCCAACTCCAACAACGTGTCTCGGTCCGGCTGCTGCTAATAAGGGTCGACAGGTGATTAGATAACCGGCCCCAGCTGGGCAATCTACTCACCTGCCGCTGGCTTCGAGGCCGGTCCTTACACACCCCGCTCCGCGGCAGGCCCGCAGACCACGCCCCCCCCCCCCTCCACGGGAACATATAACATTTTTGGTGTTGTTTACTTTAGTCATAGTGCAGTCTAGGGCTGCAACAACTAATCGATTAAATTCGATTATAAAAATAGTTGGCGATTAATTTAGTCATCGATTCGTTTGATCTATGCTATGCGCGTGCGCAGAGGCTACTTTTTTTTTTTTTATAAACTGCAACATTTACAAACAGCTGAGAAACAATAATCAAAATAAGTATGGTGCCAGTATGCTGGGTTTTTTTCAATAAAATACTGGAAAGGATAGAAATGTAGTTCGTCTCTTTTATCCGATTATTAATCGATTAATCGAAGTAATAATCGACAGATTAATCGATTATCAAATTAGTTGTTAGTTACCCAGCTGGGCAATCTACTCACCTGCCGCTGGCTTCGAGGCCGGTCCTTACACACCCCGCTCCGCGGCAGGCCCGCAGACCACGCCCCCCTCCACAGGAACATATAACATTGTTGGTGTTGTTTACTTTAGTCATAGTGCAGTCTGGGGCTGCAACAACTAATTGATTAAATCGATTAAAATTGATTATAAAAATAGTTGGCGATTAATTTAGTCATCGATTCGTTGGATCTATGCTATGCGCGTGCGCAGAGGCTACTTTTTTTTATTTTATTTTTTTTATAAACCTTTATTTATAAACTGCAACATTTACAAACAGCTGAGAAACAATAATCTAAATAAGTATGGTGCCAGTATGCTGTTTTTTTTTCAATAAAATACTGGAAAGGATAGAAATGTAGTTTGTCTCTTTTATCCGATTATTAATCGATTAATCGAAGTAATAATCGACAGATTAATCGATTATCAAATTAGTTGTTAGTTACCCAGCTGGGCAATCTACTCACCTGCCGCTGGCTTCGAGGCCGGTCCTTACACACCCCGCTCCGCGGCAGGCCCGCAGACCACGCCCCCCTCCACAGGAACATATAACATTGTTGGTGTTGTTTACTTTAGTCATAGTGCAGTCTGGGGCTGCAACAACTAATTGATTAAATCGATTAAAATTGATTATAAAAATAGTTGGCGATGAATTTAGTCATCGATTCGTTGGATCTATGCTATGCGCGTGCGCAGAGGCTACTTTTTTTTATTTTATTTTTTTTATAAACCTTTATTTATAAACTGCAACATTTACAAACAGCTGAGAAACAATAATCTAAATAAGTATGGTGCCAGTATGCTGTTTTTTTTTCAATAAAATACTGGAAAGGATAGAAATGTAGTTTGTCTCTTTTATTCGATTATTAATCGATTAATCAAAGTTATAATCGACAGATTAATCGATTATCAAATTAGTTGTTAGTTGCAGCCCTAGTGCAGTCTATACGTATCTCTTATGTGTGACTGCCATCTACTGGTCACACTTATTTCAACATGTGAATAAAATAGCTTCAAGGTCGGTAAGCACAACCAAAATGATTCCGTACATTAGGCGCACCGGGTTACAAGGCGCACTGTCGAGTTTTGAAAAAATGAAAGGATTTTAAGTGCGACTTATAGTAGGGAAAATGCGGTACTTCTAAGGAGTTCGGCTGAGTCCGCCCTGAGTGCTGCTTGACTGATTGTTTACGTGAGCCGGTGTTTAGTCTGCAACCGGACGTGACGTCACGTGCAACAAAAGGTAGCGAAATACGGCACCGTTTGAATTGATTAACGTAGACCCCGACTTAAACAAGTAGAAAAATGTATTCGGGTGTTACCATTTAGTGGTCAATTGTACGGAATATGTACTGTACTGTGCAATCTACTAAGACAAGTTTCAATCAATCAAAGGTCAATCGATACGCAGTCGTAACCGACGGAATAATATTTTGGCGCCTATGTTACATTTAAGTACAGCATTGCAGCATATATCCTCCTGAGAACCATTTTGCAGGTGAGCACGGGTGTTGATGAGCAGATTAGGGCTGGCTGGCGTAGGTGGATAGCTAATGTTTTTAGCATAGCTCTGTGAGGTCCTGTTGCTAAGTTAGCTTCAATGGCGTCGTTAGCAACAGCATTGTTAACCTTCGCCAGGCTGGAAAGCATTAACCGTGTATTTACAGGTCCATGGTTTAATAGTATTGTTGATTTTCTGTCTATCCTTCCAGTCAGGGGTTTATTTCTTTTGTTTCTATCTGCAGTTAAGCCAGATGCTATCACGTTAGCTCCGTAGCTAAAGTGTTTCGGCAATGTATTGTCGTGGAGATAAAAGTCACTGTGAATGTCCATTTCGCGTTCTCGACTCTCATTTTCAAGAGGATATAGTATCCCAGGTGGTTTAAAATACAAATCCGTGATCCACAATACAAAAAGGAGAAAGTGTGGAATACAATAAGCCAGCTTGTACCTAAGTTACGGTCAGAGCGAAAAAAGATGCGTCCTGCACTGCACTCTAGTCCTTCACTCTCACGTTCCTCATCCACAAATCTTTCATCCTGGCTCAAATTAATGGGGTAATCGTCGCTTTCTCGGTCCGAATCGCTCTCGCTGCTGGTGTAAACAATGTGGAAATGTGAGGAGCCTTTCAACCTGTGACGTCACGCTACTTCAGGTACAGGCAAGGCTTTTTTTATCAGCGACCAAAAGTTGCGAACTTTATCGTCGATGTTCTCTACTAAATCCTTTCAGCAAAAATATGGCAATATCGCGAAATGATCAAGTATGACACATAGAATGGATCTGCTATCCCCGTTTAAATAAAAAAAATTCATTTCAGTAGGCCTTTAAAATTTGGGGTAAAAAAAAAATAGCCCCGTTATGCAAAAAGCAGTGGACACTGCACCATAGTGCTTTGTGGCGACACTGCGTGGACAAACAAAGCCACAGACTCTGCAGCATCAAAGCTAGATTTCAAACAACACACTTCCAATAAAAAATACCACAACACGGGGCCGTTAAGTCCTAATCAGGACATTTCACAGTCGGCACCTCAGCTGCACGTCAGCATTTAATTACCATCCGGGAAATGGATGGCCTTCCAGCTAAAATGTCATCATGCCTCTGCAAGAGGTTCCCAAAGACGCCTGTGGTGGTCCGGCCCTTCTCCGTCCGGCAGGGGGTCTCCCTTTTAGCCTGCGTCATGAAGGTCAAGAGCTCCCGGACACAAGCTGCACTCGTCTGTGACAACGTGTGATGGATTTCGTTCTCAATTCCCTGGAAGAATTCTGGCCCACATATCTGGCATTCATTAGAAGTGAAGGGGAAAGGGAAAAGTGAGGTAGACAGCTGCGACAGTCAGTCATGAGATGCTATTGTGTCATTAGCTCGGCGCGGTGTCGAGAATGTGTCACGTTGAACTCAAACCGGGAACTCAAACCAAGACTGACGACAAGATGATCACTCCGACAGAATCCAAAAGTGAGAATTGGGTCTACGAAAGCAAATAATCGCCAGGCTTGGTCATAAAACATCACCAACTGCGGCTGTAGGCAACCTCCTAAGCTGCTTTTGAAGTGCTCAGCACCCTTCAACTTCATCTGGCTCTGGCCAGTGTCCACTGCAATGGACATTTTTGTTACTCATAACAGGGCTTATTTCCTCCCAATATGAGTAACTCTGACAAAAGAAGTAAAGTAAAAACAAACGTCCATTGTAGCGGACAATTTTGTTTTGCATAACAGGGCTATTACCGCCCAAAATGTGTCACTCTGACAAACAAATGTCCATTGTAGTGGACATTTTTGTTTTGCATAACAGGGCTATTTCCACCCAAAATGTGTCACTCTGACAAACAAATGTCCATTGTAGTGGACATTTTTGTTTTGCATAACAGGGCTATTTCCTCCCAAAATGTGTCACTTTACAAAATAACTAGAGCAAAAACAAATGTCCATTGTAGCGGACAATTTTGTTTTGCATAACAGGGCTATTTCCTCCCCAAATGTGTCACTTTACAAAATAACTAGAGCAAAAACAAAAGTGTCCACTGTAGTGGACTTTTTTGTTTTGCATAACAGGGCTATTTCCACCTAAAATGTGTAACTCTGACAAAAGGAGAGCAAAAACAAATGTCCACTGTAGTGGACATTTTGCATAACATTTCCTCCCAACAACATTTATCTCTGACAAAAGAAGTAAAGCAAAAACAAATGTCCACCGCAGTGGACATTTTTGTTTTGCATAACAGGGCTATTTCCACCCAAAACGTGTAACTCTGACAAAAGGAGAGCAAAAACAAATGTTCATTGTAGTGGACATTTTTGTTTTGCATAACAGGGCTATTTCCACCCAAAATGTGTCACTCTGACAAAAGGAGAGCAAAAACAAATGTCCACTGCAGTGTACATTTTTGTTTTGCATAACAGGGCTATTTTCATCCAAAATGTGTAACTCTGACAAAAGGAGAGCAAAAACAAATGTCCACTGCAGTGGACAGTTTTGTTTTGCATAACAGGGCTATTTCCATCCAAAATGTGTCACTTTACAAAATAACTAAAACAAAAACAAATGTCCACTGTAGTGGACATTTTTGTTTTGCATAAGCGGGCTATTTCCCCCCAAACTGTGTAACTCTGACAAAAGGAGAGCAAAAACAAATGTCCACTGCAGTGGACATTTTTGTTTTGCATAACAGGGCTATTTCCACCCAAAATGTGTCACTCTGACAAAAGGAGAGCAAAAACAAAGTGTCCACTGCAGTGGACATTTTTTGTTTTGCATAACAGGGCTATTTCCATCCAAAATGTGTCACTGACAAAAGGAGAGCATAAACAAAAGTCCACTACAGTGGACATTTTGGTTTGGCATAACAGGGCTATTTCCTCCCAAAAAGTGCATCTCTGACCAAACAAGTGGTGCAAAAACAAAAAACTAAAGTCACACAATAGGACGGTCCTGGGTTCGATTCCTGTGTGGGGTGTGCATTAATTATCAACCATCTGGAATGGACTTTAAGTTGAAGTGGGGTGGTCATTGTTTTTGGCGACACCACGTGGTCACAATTATCCGTTAAGTTCAGCTGGTGACAAAGTAAGTTGAATAATGCGGACACGTTTGTTAAGTAATATGTTTATATTGACAAATGTGTTTTAGACGGCAATATTGTTCAATGAAGGACACTTATACCTATGTCTAGCTTGTGTGCTATTGTGTGCTTAGCTGTTGCGTAGCTGCCAGCTCCTAGTAGCCTTTAGCCTACCATGTTCAACTTTTGTAAATGACTTAAATACAAGAAAAGTCCAACTTTGTGTGTTTATTGGGGGACATTTAGATGCTAACTGGCTGTCCAGCCTAGCACAAGTAAACGGGACTGCTTGAATGGTACATTTTAGATGCAACACCCGTATAATTCCATATCAATATCGGATCGGGACACTTCGCTTGCAAAAATGACAGACCAAATAGTTTCTGTTTTCATGCTCGTGTCATATTTTCCAGAATGCTCCCCAGAAGAGGTCTGCATTACGTGCACGCCGGCCTAGCAGTTTAACTGCACAGCAACAGCGCCTCTGCTGGCCGGAGAGAGTAGTGCACTACATTCTGCCTGCGTTGCCATGGATCAGCAATCATTTCCACACAAACAGTTAATGTTGTGCTTTTGAAGAGTCCTCCTTCGTGACTCGTCCCCATCTTGGCAGACAATGAGCGGATGAATGTGTCTTATAACTCCTTTGTAACGCTTCTGACATGAAATGAGTCACATTATGCTAATTAAGTCTTCTGCCAGCTCAAGGGTGGAAAAAAGTCCCCAAAAAAACGTGTCCAGCCCTTCATTTTTCAGCACGCAAGCTAAACTGCTCCCAAGAAATCATAGTAAGCTGGCTAGTAAATGTTGGTGGACACGGAGCGTGTGAAGCATCAGCGGGGGGGGGGGGGGATTCCTCACATAGGACATGATGGGGGGAGACAAGGAGGGGGCTGGAGGTTGGGGGGGGCTATCACAGAGGGATGTGCAATGAAAAATACATATTTTTCATACATACATTTATACACACAAACATATATATACATATTATATACATATATATATATATAACATATATATACAGTACATATTATATACATATACATATATATATTAGGGCTGCAACTAACGACTAATTTGATAATCGATTAATCTGTCGATTATTACTTCGATTAATAATCGGGTACAAGAGACAAACTACATTTCTATCCTATCCAGTATTTTATTGGGGGAAAAAACAGCACACT
>NC_084738.1:4290853-4303353 GCF_033978785.1 Entelurus aequoreus
GTTTCTGTCAATGATGGTAATTAGGGATGTCAAAGTTAACACGTTTTTGCGATTAATCACAAAAAATGATTGCATTAATCATGTATAAAAGCAGATTAATCAAACAATTTATGTTGACCACAAGTGCTCCTTTACCTTAACCGCGGAAGCTAGATTGCCAAGCAACTGTTTAAAGGAAGTCTAGTTTAGTCCATTATTTATTGGTGTACAAACCCCGTTTCCATATAAGTTGGGAAATTGTGTTAGATGTAAATATAAACGGAATACAATGATTTGCAAATCATTTTCAACCCATATTCAGTTGAATATGCTACAAAGACAACATATTTGATGTTCAAACTGATAAACATTTTTATTTTTGCAAATAATCATTAACTTTAGAATTTGATGGCAGCAACACGTGACAAAGAAGTTGGGAAAGGTGGCAATAAATACTGATAAAGTTGAGGAATGCTCATCAAACACTTATTTGGAACATCCCACAGGTGAACAGGCTAATTGGGAACAGGTGGGTGCCATGATTGGGTATAAAAGTAGATTCCATGAAATGCTCAGTCATTCACAAACAAGGATGGGGCGAGGGTCACCACTTTGTCAACAAATGCGTGAGCAAATTGTTGAACAGTTTAAGAAAAACCTTTCTCAAGCAGCTATTGCAAGGAATTTAGGGATTTCACCATCTACGCTCCGTAATATCATCAAAGGGTTCAGAGAATCTGGAGAAATCACTGCACGTAAGCAGCTAAGCCCGTGACCTTCCATCCCTCAGGCTGTACTACATCAACAAGCGACATCAGTGTGTAAAGGATATCACCACATGGGCTCAGGAACACTTCAGAAACCCACTGTCAGTAACTACAGGTGGTCGCTACATCTGTAAGTGCAAGTTAAAACTGTCCTATGCAAGGCGAAAACCGTTTATCAACAACACCCAGAAACACCGTTGGCTTCGCTGGGCCTGAGCTCATCTAAGATGGACTCATGCAAAGAGGAAAAGTGTTCTGTGGTCTGACGAGTCCACATTTCAAATTGTTTTTGGAAACTGTGGACGTCGTGTCCTCCGGACCAAAGAGGAAAAGAACCATCCGGATTGTTATAGGCACAAAGTGTAAAAGCCAGCATGTGTGATGGTATGGGGGTGTATTAGTGCCCAAGACATGGGTAACTTACACATCTGTGAAGGCGCCATTAATGCTGAAAGGTACATACAGGTTTTGGAGCAACATATGTTGCCATCCAAGCAACGTTACCATGGACGCCCCTGCTTATTTCAGCAAGACAATGCCAAGCCACGTGTTACATCAAAGTGGCTTCATAGTAAAAGAGTGTGGGTACTAGACTGGCCTGCCTGTAGTCAAGACCTGTCTTCCATCGAAAATGTGTGGCGCATTATGAAGCCTAAAATAGCACAAGGGAGACCCCCGGACTGTTGAACAACTTAAGCTGTACATCAAGCAAGAATGGGAAAGAATTCCACCTGAGAAGCTTCAAAAATGTGTCTCCTCAGTTCCCAAACGTTTACTGAGTGTTGTTAAAAGGAAAGGCCATGTAACACAGTGGTGAACATGCCCTTTCCCAACTACTTTGGCACGTGTTGCAGCCATGAAATTCTAAAGTTAATGATTTGCAAAAAAAAAAATAAAGTTCATGAGTTTGAACATCAAATATGTTTTCTTTGTAGCGCATTCAATTGAATATGGCTTGAAAAGGATTTGCAAATCATTGTATTCCGTTTATATTTACATCTAACACCATTTCCCAACTTATATGGAAACGGGGTTTGTACTTTAGCAACTTGTTTTTTTGTAATATCATTGAGAAATTGTTCAAAATGTGCTCTTCAAAACAAACTGTTAATAAATGACGATTATTCAAGTAAAACATTTAAAAAATGTATTGAATTTTGTCAACATTTTGAGGTATTTTTAAAAAAATATATTTTTAATTATTCGTGTATGACTTTCTGACAATGAAATTGCATTGTTGTCGAAATATCAGGGCCTTTTTTTAAGTTACTTCAAATGATGTAAAAAAAAAAAGTATTAACAGTGATTAATCATGATTATTTTAAAGTTATGAATCACCATTAATCAAATTTTAAAAGTGTGATTAATTTGATTTATTTTTCAACAACGGTTTGACAGCCTTAGTTGTTTAAAAAAAAAACTTTAAAAAAATTGCCAATCAGCTCTAAGTATGTGTTTTACTGCCCTCAAGTGTCTACTTGCAAGTCGGTGCTGTATAAAATGAATAAAACATCAATACGGTATGTATTTTCCCATTGTTGTTGAAATCCTTTGCTTTTTCAAGAAATTAAGGTGACACTTAAAAAAATTATCGAATCAAAAAACTGATTCAATGGTACTGGGGGGAAAAAATAAGCCATAAAACATCACAAACCCTGGAAAGACTTCACTCGACACGTTGACTTCTTTCTGATACTTTGGATAAATGGGTTGAAAACATATTGCGTTTGATCCCTGCACTGATGAATTAATGGCCGTGTTAAATCCAAACTCTGCTTGGAGCAGGTAAACAAGCGGGCCAGTTGGAGTAACGATGGGAGTCGACTTTTTGGCTGACGAGGGAGCGCCTCGGGAAAGAAGCGCCATCAAGGCCAAACTTCCTTATGAACTCTTGATGAATAAATGAATGAGTTCCTGGCGTCATTTTTTTTTGGTGCCTCTTGTTGCTCGCCTAATTAATTCCCAGGATTGGAGAGAGCGACTGGAAGATGTGAGAGAGGAGAACGCTCATCCTCAGCCTGGTGTGTGTGTGTGTGTGTGTGTGTGTGTGTGTGTGTGTGTGTGTGTGTGTGTGTGTGTGTGTGTGTGTGTGTGTGTGTGTGTGTGTGTGTGTGTGTGTGTGTGTGTGTGTGTGTGTGTGTGTGTGTGTAACATCAAGCAGCACATGAAGGCGTTCATGCAGCCATTTCATTAGGCACACCTGCATCATCCAGTAAAAGAGCTGGATGTTCAAATGTCACTTTAACCTAACCTGCAACAATCAAGGGGGGTTGAGGCGTGTTTCTAATATTGTGGGTGGTTTGTATGCCTTGAAGGGGACAAACTATAATAATAACAGCTATTTTACTGTGAACACCAATAGCTTGTGCACCTAATAAAAAAACCCAAATATTTTATTGTACTTACTTAGTCATAGTTTATACATTTTATGATTTAACTGCGTTTTACGAATGTATTATTCTACTAAAATAAACATAAGTTACAGTATTTTTTTAATTATTTATTATTCATTAACTTGTGGTGTTTACTCCTTTTTTTTAAAAAATAATTGTACTATCATTCATCCTTTTGTTATATCATAATTTAACTATTAATTTATTTAATCATTCAATTATTTTATTTAATAGTATTTTTTTTATTATTTATAATTCATTAACTTGTGGTATGTATTACTTTTTTTTATAATTGTATTATAATTCATCCTTTTGTTATGTCATAATTTAACTATTCATTTATTTAATCATTCAATTATTTTATTTGATATATAATTGTTGTATTATTTATAATTCATTAACTTGTGGTATTTATTCTTTTTTAAAATAATTTTACTATCATTCATCCTTTTGTTATATCATAATTTAACTATTAATTTATTTAATCATTCAATTGTTGTATTTAATAGTATTTTTTTTAAATTATTTATAAATCATTAACTTGTAGTATTTATTCCTTTTTTTAATTCATTTGTTATGTCATAATTTAACTATTAATATATTTAATAATTCAATTATTTTATTTAATAGTATTTCTTTGTTATTTATAATTCATTAACTTGTGGTATTTATTCTTTTTTTTATATATATATTTTTACTATCATTCATCCTTTTGTTATGTCATGATTTAACTATTAATTGATTTAATAATTTAATTATTTTATTTAATAGTATTTTTTTATTATTTATAATTTATTAACTTGTGGTATTTATTCCTTTTTTTGTATAATTTTACTATCATTCATCCTTTTGTTATGTTGTAATTTAAGCGTTAATTTATTTAATCATTAAATTATTTTATTTAATAGTATTTTTTATTATTTATAATTCATTAACTTGTGGTATTTATTCCCTTTTTTTTAGAAATACTTTTACTATCATTGATCTGTTTGTTATGTCATAATTTAACTATTAATTTATTTAATTATTCAATTATTTTATTTAATAGTATTTTTTTATTATTTATAATTCATTAACTTGTGGTATGTATTCCTTTTTTTTATAATTGTATTATAATTCATCCTTTTGTTATGTCATAATGTAACTATTCATTTATTTAATCATTCAATTATTTTATTTGATATATAATTGTTGTATTATTTATAATTCATTAACTTGTGGTATTTATTCTTTTTTAAAATAATTTTACTATCATTCATCCTTTTGTTATATCATAATTTAACTATTAATTTATTTAATCATTCAATTGTTGTATTTAATAGTATTTTTTTTTTATTATTTATAAATCATTAACTTGTAGTATTTATTCCTTTTTTTAATCCATTTGTTATGTCATAATTTAACTATTAATATATTTAATCATTCAATTATTTTATTTAATAGTATTTCTTTGTTATTTATAATTCATTAACTTGTGGTATTTATTCTTTTTTTTATATATATATTTTTACTATCATTCATCCTTTTGTTATGTCATGATTTAATTATTAATTGATTTAATAATTTAATTATTTTATTTAATAGTATTTTTTTATTATTTATAATTTATTAACTTGTGGTATTTATTCCTTTTTTTGTATAATTTTACTATCATTCATCCTTTTGTTATGTTGTAATTTAAGCGTTAATTTATTTAATCATTAAATTATTTTATTTAATAGTATTTTTTATTATTTATAATTCATTAACTTGTGGTATTTATTCCCTTTTTTTTAGAAATACTTTTACTATCATTGATCTGTTTGTTATGTCATAATTTAACTATTAATTTATTTAATTATTCAATTATTTTATTTAATAGTATTTTTTTTATTTATAATTCATTAACTTGTGGTGTTTATTCCTTTTTAAAAAAAAAAATTGTACTATCATTCATGCTTTTGTTATGTCATACTTTAACTATTAATTTATTTAATCATTCAATTATTTAATTTAATAGTATTTTTTAATGATTTATAATTCATTAACTTGTGGTATTCATTCCTTTTTTTATTAAATAATTTTACTATCATTCATCCTTTTTTATGTCATAATTTAACTATTAATTTATTTAATCATTCAATTATTTTATTTAATATTATTTTTTATTATTTATAATTCATTAACTTATGGTATTTATTCCCTTTTTTTAAATACTTTTACTATCATTGATCTGTTTGTTATGTCATAATTTAACTATTAATTTATTTAATTATTCAATTATTTTATTTAATAGTTGTTTTTTTATAATTCATTAACTTGTGGTATTTATTCCTTTTTTTAAAATAATTGTACTATCATTCATCCTTTTGTTATGTCATACTTTAACTATTAATTTATTTAATCATTCAATTATTTAATTTAATAGTATTTTTTTATTATTTATAATTCATTAACTTGTTGCATTTATTCATTTTAAAAAATGGTTTACTATCATCCCTCCTTTTGTTATGTCATAATTTAACTGTTTATTTATTTAATCATTCAATACAACACAGTACTTTAGTATTTATTCATTGTTTTATGTATTATACGTACACTCGTACTGGTGTGTACAATATCAAAATAATATCTTATGCATTTATTCATTGCTTCTTTTGATCATTCATTCATAGATAATTATCATATGTGTTGCATAGTAACATGTTATTTTATTCATTCATCTTATTACTATTTGATGATGCATACACCCTTTAAACAAGTATAGTCATAACATTGCATCACTTTAGCACATTTTCTGCAGAACTTGTGCAGTTTTCAGTCGTGCTTTATGCAAAATGCATGTTTTCCACTGCCAGTGTGCAAAATATATACACATCCAAAAAAATGAATAGTTGTGTTGTTTTGCCATTGCTTGATCCACAACGTGTGTGTGCCATTGTCCTCTTACCTGCAGCGTGTGCCATGTCCACGGTCCCACAGCACAACAGAGCCTGCAGTGTTGTCCACATGAGCGGGCTGACAGTCCAAGACGGCATGGCGCTCACCCACTAATGTGCGTTCAGTGGAGCCGAACCATCACCCGAACCCAAAACAGCTGACGAGCCTCCCCCTCTCCTCTCCTCCCGTCTCCTCCCCTTCCCATTCCCTCCCGCCCCCCTCCTTGGGGAGGTTTTCCCAAAAAAAAAAAAAAAAAGTCCAAAGGCGTCCCTCAGTTGGGTCAACTTAGCACCGACCGTGAGACGCCTGTTCTCGCCGAAGTGTCGCCGACGTGAGGGCGGTGCTGGGCGGGCAGGAGGAGGAGGAGGTGTCGGGGGTGCTGCGGCTCCGCGGGAAGAATGACAGCGAAAGAGTTGTCTTGTGAGCGCCATGTGCTTCACCGGAGAAGCCCCGCAGGGTCCTAGCGCTCGCCGGGTTGGTCCGCCTTCGCCGAAACCGGAAGCAGGTAGCGAGGAGACGGGAATGCATTTCGCAGTCGCTTTTCAAAATAAGGGCCCCATTTAATTTGACAATCAAAATTAGGCTTTTAATATTTAAAAAAAGCTTTGATTCATATTAGTTATTCTAATTTAAATCTGCCGTTTTCATCGTATTTGATTCTGAGTGACATAGTTGATACGCTTTTCGGCATTTCACGCTAATTATTTTAAATGGTCTATTTTTCCACAAATGAGTTTCGTTTTTCAAACACTTTGGACGACACAAACGTTGTTATTTTTTTAATCACGACCCCAAAAGGGACAAGCGGTAGAAAAATGGATGGATGGATGTTGACGAGTCAAATTCCTAAAACATGGAATGGGTGAGGGCGGACCTACGTCACTTCCGCCTACCAATCCCCTAGCAACCGGGAATTGGTTGAAAACAAACCAGCTCACAGCGAACACAGCATTGACGGAAAAAGCATTTAACGAGCGTTGTGGCTTGGAAGTCGGCGTTAAATCCTTCATTTACGCATTTTAACTTATTCGCATATCGTGTGAAAAAACGAAAATGTATTATTTGCGTCAGACTCGTCTCAGTGAACTTTAAAGCTTCTCAGGCTTAGCTTAGCTTGCTAGTTAGCTTAGCCTGCGCGCTACTAAGAAAGAGACGCGGAAGTTATCAACAACAAGATCAAGTGTTAGTGTATAAAATATTGAGAGATTTGAGGGCTACATGTATTGTTTAAGTACAACTGTTCTTCGCCAGGTGTTCTTTGGCCGCCCTGGCTTACGTTTTCCCGGTGGTGTCCATCTTAATGCTGCCTTTGGTATCCTCTCGTTGTCCGGTTTTCGAAAATAGCTAGCTAGGCTATAGACATATAGTATATACCGCATGTTATTTTTGTACAACAATAACTTCAGCTGTCGAACGTTATAAGGTAAAAATTCAACAAGTACAACATTAGCACGGACGGTATAGCCAAGTTGTGGTTAAGAAGGTGGATTTTTGTTCCTTATATTTACCAGAAACGAAGTGATCCGAACACACGACCCGGGACTTTGGGGGACTCCAGTGAGAACCGTCCTCGTTTTCCCGGTGTAAAGCTGCGAGCCATTTGTCTCGTCTCTGTGGGCTTTTATCGCGCTTTGGCAGAACAAAATACAACCTTTGTTTTCCCTGTTTCCGGTTGTGGTTAGCACAACCAAAAACAACACAGTTTTTCGGCATTTTGGAGGCAGAATGACGGGTTTAACCAGCGTAGGTCGACAGGTTAAAGAGTAATGGCAACGGTTTGTTTTCAACGCCAGTCTGCTTGCTATGGCTCGAAGAACCCGTATGTAGCTCAGTTGCCCGGATGTCGGCCCTCACCCATAGCGCGACGGAAAGCAGTTATGTTTGCGCATGCGCGTGAAGGATCCAATCCAAATCCACTTTATTTATATAGCACTTTTTAAACAACAAAAAATGTTTCCAAAGTGCTGCACAAAAATGTTAAAAACAAGATTGAAATACTATCCTTAGCTCCACCAATGACTGAATAAAAAACAAAATAAATAAATATAAAACCAATGTAAAAAAAAAAATAATAATAAAAAAATAAATACAAATAAAAAAATACAAATAAAAAATAATAATAAAAAAAATACAAAATAAAATAAAAAAATAAATAATATATATATATATGTGTATATATATTAGGGCTGCAATTAACGATTAATTTGATAATCGATTAATCTGTCGATTATTACTTCGATTAATCGATTAATAATCGGATAAAAGAGACAAACTACATTTCTATCCTTTCCAGTATTTTATTGAAAAAAAAACAGCATACTGGCACATACTTATTTTGATTATTGTTTCTCAGCTGTTTGTAAATGTTGCAGTTTATAAATCAAGGTTTATTTATTTATTTATTTAAAAAAAAAAAAAATTTAAAGCCTCTGCGCATGCGCATAGCATAGATCCAACGAATCGATGACTAAATTAATCGGCAACTATTTTTATAATCGATTTTCATCGATTTAATCGATTAGTTGTTGCAGCCCTAATATATATATATTAAAAACGATTTTAAAGGGTAAAACCAATTAAAACAATAAATAGAAATAAAAATGTAAAAACGATCTAGCCCTGAGAGCGCCTCTGATTGGCTCTAAAATTGCACAGAAATAAAGTTTGTATACTTACTATATTTTATTTTTGCGCCTGTCATGGGACTCCATATTAGGTACACTCACACAATAGATTAGAGAAAGTGATTTATTTATGTATCTATGTAATTTAAAGGAGCGCTATTTCCAATATTTGACAAAATAGTTCATGCATATTTAAGGTTGAAACTAAAACTAATTTGTTACTTTGTCATGTAGTTATTGATTGTATTATTTGAACAGTAAGAAAAAGAAATTGCTGGATGTTTTGTAATGTGTTTGTATTATTTTCAACTATATTATGTATTTATTTAAATACTCAAATCATCAATTCAATCAATTAAAGTATTGATAGTTCTTTTGAAGATTTTACCATGCAAGAAACATAAATAATGTGTGCATATTTTAAGCTGAAAGTTAACATTTTTATCTTGCTTATTTACTTATAATTGAATACATAAATAGTACAATTTAAAAAAAAACAGCCATATCAAATTTGTTGTAATGTATTTTAAAAACATATGATGGTTTTAAGATAAACAAAATGTCTATATAATTATAGATTATTATTACTGTATTACATAATTATCAATAATAATAGTTCATTTCAACAAAAAGTAAAAAAAAAAAAAAGTTGCACTCCCGTGAAGCAAAATAATTCATGCATATTTCAGGTTGAAACTGAAATTTTTTTTAAATGTTTTTATATAACGTAATATTTGAATAATAAGAAAAGTAAATTGACAGATGTTTGAACTTGTGGTTGTATTTTTTTCTACTATATTATGTATTGTTTTGAGTATTCTGAGCTTGAAGTAATCATTGTTTGTTAAATTTGGTCAAATTAGTTATAGTTATTTAATACAATACATAAATCAAAACATTTTAAATAAATACATCTGTATATAATATATGTATATATTATAATATATAAATAGTACAAAACATTTTAAAATAAATAAACAGCTATTTAAAATCTGTTTTAAAAAAGAGATTTTGTGTGTATATATTAAATATTATTTTCATTTAATATTTGTATCATAAAACATAGAAAACAACTGTGAATAGTTACAGAAGAAATAGTCCATGAAGCTGTAAACTTCAGCACGGCTGCAGGCAACAAAAATAAGCACAGTGCAATTTTCTTTTAATTCTTTGTATTTTATTCTGAAGGCTGGCATCTCATCATTGGCTGCCTCCGCCTCCCTTAACTTGATTGTACTGGCTTCACAAAAAGTGTCAAAATCTGCATATTTTTACACTTTTCTTCTCATTTTGAGTCACAATACAAGTCAAACCTCATGAATAACGCATCCTGTTCAATTTCAAATTAAAGCATGTGTCATTTTAACACGCTGACATGCAAAATTCATGATTTGGTGGTGTAATAAAAGGGTTGTCGAAGGATGCATCGTGTGTGTGCGTGTGTGTTCTTGTATTTCTACTCTTCTTGAGACATCAACAAGGAAAAGTAGCTTCCATATGAGGAGGTGTGAACAAGTTAGGACATAAATCATGGTCTCAATCCGGAAAACCATTGCATTTAATAGAGAATGTCTCATTAGCACCCCTGGTGGTGAAATCTATCAAAATGAGGGTGGTACTAAAAAGGAGGGATTTTTCAAATTGACCCCAAAAGGGACAAGCGGTAGAAAATGGATAAATGGACTGTGTGTCGGTTTTAAAAGTGCTCCACCTCTGGTCAACATATGAAATAACAAGTGTGTGTAAAAAATTGAAATGCGGCCACTTTGGCTAAAATTAATAAAAATTAAAAATAAATATTTATATAGAGACACACTGCAATAACTTGAAGTAAATAATGAAGATTAAAAACCAATTACACACAAAAAATTCAAATTAAAATGTTCTTACTAAAAGCAGTCTTTTTCTTACAATATGATGACTTTTTTCTTATAAAATTGGGAACAATTTCTCATATTCTTTCAGTTTCTGTAATATTGCAACATTTTCTTGCACGATTATGACTTTTTGATGTAAAATTATTACTTTTAATGCAAAATGGTGACATTTGTCATACAAAATTCTGACTTTTATCGCACTATTGCCAATGTTTTTGTCGTTCTTGTAAAATAGTGACAATTTTTGGAGTAAAATTATGACTTTTGTCATCATTTTACCAAGTAAAGTTCCGATTATTATTATAATATTGCCAACATTTTAAAGTTTTGCTATAAAATTGTGACTTTTTTTGAGTAAAATTACGACTCTTTTCATAAAATTGCCAAATGTTAAGCTTTTCTTGTAAAATTGCGACTGTTATTGAGTAAAATTCCAACTTTTATCATAATATTGCACAAATGTTCAGTTTTTCTTGTAAAATTTGGACTTGCGTTGAGTAAAATGACGACTTTTATTATAACACTGCCAAAATGTTAAGTTTTTCTTGTGAAATTGGGACATTTTTCATGTAAAATTCCAACCCATTTTTCACAACAAACTTTTTTATATTTGCATAGTATGTATATATTATTAATGATGTAAATACACATCTTTATATATCTAGCAAGGGTGGTCCTAAAGAGGTAGGTATTTTTCAGAGGTCTCAAGAAGGTAAAAAATACAAGAATGTGTGTGTGTGTGTGTGTGTGTGTGTGTGTGTGTGTGTGTTTGTGTGTGTGTGTGTGCTTTGACAAAGGCGCCATTCAAGCGTCCACTGTTCATTAACATGGCGAGCGGAGAAGAGTTCACATTCCGCCATCTTGCCGAGTAATATCTGGCACTCCGTGATGATTGCATGCTAGCTTCTGCCTGGAGGAGTTTGGTGTGGAGGGGCCCCGTCAGGAGCCGGCGGGGCCTCTCTCGGGTCCACCATTAGTGACCTCTGACCTCACCAATGGACAAATCGGAGTCAAAGCCATGTGACCCGACACTTTTGTCCACAACACGATTCCATTTTGAGTCAAAATGGGACAAAAACGACACAGAATGTTCACATTTTCTGGCATGAAAACAGCAAAAACTGAAAGCTAAAATACTTCAATTAGTATGTTTTTTAGTTTGCTGCTGCCCATTATTAAAATATACTGCCATTTTTTTTAATTTTTTTTTTATTATTATCACTTAAAAACAACTTATGTATTTCTGTATAAACTCATTTCCATTCCTATTTGTCTGCCATTCAGCTGCTGCTTCTGTGTAGAATCTGATCCAACAGTTTCTAGAACAAAACAAAAGAGTACATCAAAATATTATATGTTGCAGTACAGTTCTAAAAACCAAGCATATGCCGTAATAATCACAGTAGACGCCAAAAGAACTATACTTGACTAAATCAAAGTGTTTTATTTTCCCATATTCAATTAAAGTGGCCACAAATATTACATATACTTGTTTTTAATGAATACTTAGGCCTACTAGGCTACTACTGTACTTTAATGGTGGTCATTATGGTGGTACTCGGAGAGCCAAGTCTTTTTCTTGAGGTGGTACTTGGTGAAAAAGGTTTGAAAACCACTGATACGCATTATAAACAAGATTCACAAATAGACGCATGTATCGGCTGATATATGCGTTAAAATGTAATATAATTATCTTTTTTTTTATTATCGGTATCGTTTTTTTTTTGTTTTTTTTGTTTTTGTTTTTGTATTTTTTTTTTGTTTTTTTTATTAAATCAACATAAAAAACACAAGATACACTTACAATTAGTGCACCAACCCAAAAAACCTCCCTCCCCCATTTACACTCATTCACACAAAAGGGTTGTTTCTTTCTGTTATTAATATTCTGCTTCCTACATTATATATCAATATATATCAATACAGTCTGCAAGGGATACA